>NC_092710.1:363810321-364110321 GCF_047496885.1 Scyliorhinus torazame
ACTCAGCATTGATCCCCCTGCCTGAGTTAGACAGGAAATGTGAACTGCCCGGGGCAGATATTTCACTATTGATTCCAGTTCACACACTCAGCATTGACCCCCCTGCCTGAGTTAGACAGGAAATGTGAACCGCCCGGGGTAGATATTTCACTATTGATTCCAGTTCACACACTCAGCATTGATCCCCCTGCCTGAGTTAGACAGGAAATGTGAACCGCCCGGGGCAGATATTTCACTATTGATTCCAGTTCACACACTCAGCATTGATCGTCCTGCCTGAGTTAGACAGGAAATGTGAACCGCCCGGGGCAGATATTTCACTTTTGATTCCAGTTCACACACTCAGCATTGACCCCCCTGCCTGAGTTAGACAGGAAATGTGAACCGCCCGGGGCAGATATTTCACTATTGATTCCAGTTCACACACTCAGCATTGACCCCCCTGCCAGAGTTAGACAGGAAATGTGAACCGCCCGGGGCAGATATTTCACTGTTGATTCCAGTTCACACACTCAGCATTGATCCCCCTGCCTGAGTGAGACAGGAAATGTGAACTGCCCGGGGCAGATATTTCACTATTGATTCCAGTTCACACACTCAGCATTGATCCCCCTGCCAGAGTTAGACAGGAAATGTGAACCGCCCGGGGCAGATATTTCACTATTGATTCCAGTTCACACACTCAGCATTGACCCCCCTGCCTGAGTTAGACAGGAAATGTGAAATGCCCGGGGCAGATATTTCACTACTAATTCCAGTTCACACACTCAGCATTGATCTCCCTGCCTGAGTTAGACAGGAAATGTGAACCGCCCGGGGCAGATATTTCACTCTTGATTCCAGTTCACACACTCAGCATTGACCCCCCTGCCTGAGTTAGACAGGAAATTTGAACCGCCCGGGGCAGATATTTCACTATTGATTCCAGTTCACACACTCAGCATTGATCCCCTTGCCTGAGTTAGACAGGAAATGTGAACCGCCCGGGGCAGATATTTCACTATTGATTCCAGTTCACACACTCAGCATCGATCCCCCTGCCTGAGTTAGACAGGAAATGTGAGCCGCCCGGGGCAGATATTTCACTATTGATTCCAGTTCACACACTCAGCATTGACCCCCGCTGCCTCAGTTAGACAGGAAATGTGAACCGCCCGGGGCAGATATTTCACTATTGATTCCAGTTCACAAACTCAGCATTGACCCCCCTGCCTGAGTTAGACAGGAAATGTGAACCGCCCGGGGCAGATATTTCACTATTGGTCCCAGTTCACACACTCAGCATTGACCCCCCTGCCTGAGTTAGACAGAAAATGTGAACCGCCCGGGGTAGATATTTCACTATTGATTCCAGTTCACACACTCAGCATTGACCCCCCTGCCTGAGTTAGACAGGAAATGTGAACCGCCCGGGGTAGATATTTCACTATTGATTCCAGTTCACACACTCAGCATTGATCCCCCTGCCTGAGTTAGACAGGAAATGTGAACCGCCCGGGGCAGATATTTCACTATTGATTCCAGTTCACACACTCAGCATTGACCCCCCTGCCTGAGTTAGACAGGAAATGTGAACCTCCCGGGACAGATATTTCACTATTGATTCCAGTTCACACACTCAGCATTGACCCCCCTGCCTGAGTTAGACAGGAAATGTGAACCGCCCGGGGCAGATATTTCACTATTGATTCCAGTTCACACTCAGCATTGACCCCCCTGCCTGAGTTAGACAGGAAATGTGAACCGCCCGGGGTAGATATTTCACTATTGATTCCAGTTCACACACTCAGCATTGATCGTCCTGCCTGAGTTAGACAGGAAATGTGAACCGCCCGGGGCAGATATTTCACTATTGATTCCAGTTCACACACTCAGCATCGACCCCCCTGCCTGAGTTAGACAGGAAATGTGAATCGCCCGGGGCAGATATTTCACTATTGATTCCAGTTCACACACTCAGCATTGACCCCCCTGCCTGAGTTAGACAGGAAATGTGAACCGCCCAGGGCAGATATTTCACTATTGATTCCAGTTCACACACTCAGCATTGACCCCCCTGCCTGAGTTAGACAGGAAATGTGAACCGCCCGGGGCATATATTTCACTTTTGATTCCAGTTCACACACTCAGCATTGACCCCCCTGCCTGAGTTAGGCAGGAAATGTGAACCGCCCGGGGCAGATATTTCACTACTTATTCCAGTTCACAGACTCAGCATTGATCCCCCTGCCTGAGTTAGACAGGAATTGTGAACCGCCCGGGGTAGATATTTCACTATTGATTCCAGTTCACACACTCAGCATTGACCCCCCTGCCTGAGTTAGGCAGGAAATGTGAACCGCCCGGGGCAGATATTTCACTACTTATTCCAGTTCACAGACTCAGCATTGATCCCCCTGCCTGAGTTAGACAGGAATTGTGAACCGCCCGGGGCATATATTTCACTTTTGATTCCAGTTCACACACTCAGCATTGACCCCCCTGCCTGAGTTAGGCAGGAAATGTGAACCGCCCGGGGCAGATATTTCACTACTTATTCCAGTTCACAGACTCAGCATTGATCCCCCTGCCTGAGTTAGACAGGAAATGTGAACCGCCCGGGGCAGATATTTCACTATTGATTCCAGTTCACACACTCAGCATTGATCGTCCTGCCTGAGTTAGACAGGAAATGTGAACCGCCCGGGGCATATATTTCACTTTTGATTCCAGTTCACACACTCAGCATTGACCCCCCTGCCTGAGTTAGACAGGAAATGTGAACCGCCCGGGGCAGATATTTCACTACTTATTCCAGTTCACAGACTCAGCATTGATCCCCCTGCCTGAGTTAGACAGGAAATGTGAACTGCCCGGGGCAGATATTTCACTATTGATTCCAGTTCACACACTCAGCATTGACCCCCCTGCCTGAGTTAGACAGGAAATGTGAACCGCCCGGGGTAGATATTTCACTATTGATTCCAGTTCACACACTCAGCATTGACCCCCCTGCCTGAGTTAGACAGGAATTGTGAACCGCCCGGGGTAGATATTTCACTATTGATTCCAGTTCACACACTCAGCATTGATCGTCCTGCCTGAGTTAGACAGGAAATGTGAACCGCCCGGGGCAGATATTTCACTTTTGATTCCAGTTCACACACTCAGCATTGACCCCCCTGCCTGAGTTAGACAGGAAATGTGAACCGCCCGGGGTAGATATTTCACTATTGATTCCAGTTCACACACTCAGCATTGACCCCCCTGCCAGAGTTAGACAGGAAATGTGAACCGCCCGGGGCAGATATTTCACTGTTGATTCCAGTTCACACACTCAGCATCGATCCCCCTGCCTGAGTTAGACAGGAAATGTGAACCTCCCGGGACAGATATTTCACTATTGATTCCAGTTCACACACTCAGCATTGACCCCCCTGCCTGAGTTAGACAGGAAATGTGAAATGCCCGGGGCAGATATTTCACTACTAATTCCAGTTCACACACTCAGCATTGATCTCCCTGCCTGAGTTAGACAGGAAATTTTAATTTTAATTTTAATTAATTGATGCAATGTCAGTTAGAGGGGTGCTGTGCTTGGACTGTGAGATGTGGCAGGTCCGGGAGGCTTCCAGCGTCCCGGGTGGCTTCATCTGCAGAAAGTGCACCCAACTGGAGCTCCTCACAGACCGCATGGTTCGGTTGGAGCAGCAATTGGATGCACTTAGGAGCATGCAGGTGGCGGAAAGCGTCATAGATCGCAGTTATATAAATGTGGTCACACCCAAGGTGCAGGCAGAGAAATGGGTGACCACCAGAAAGGGCAGGCAGTCAGTGCAGGAATCCCCTGTGGTTGTCCCCCTCTCGAACAGATATACCCCTTTGGATACTGTCGGGGGGGATAGCCTATCAGGGGAAAACAGCAGCAGCCAGAGCAGTGGCACCACGGCTGGCTCTGATGTTCAGAAGGGAGGGTCAAAGCGCAGAAGAGTAATAGTAATAGGGGACTCTATAGTCAGGGGCACAGATAGGCGCTTCTGTGGACGTGAAAGAGACTCCAGGATGGTATGTTGCCTCCCTGGTGCCAGGGTCCAGGATGTCTCCGAACGGGTAGAGGGAATCCTGAAGGGGGAGGACAAACAGGCAGAGGTCGTTGTACATATTGGTACTAACGACATAGGCAGGAAGGGGCATGAGGTCCTGCAGCAGGAGTTCAGGGAGCTAGGCAGAAAGTTAAAGGACAGGACCTCGAGGGTTGTAATCTCGGGATTACTCCCTGTGCCACGTGCCAGTGAGGCTAGAAATAGGAAGATAGAGCAGACAAACACGTGGCTAAACAGCTGGTGTAGGAGGGAGGGTTTCCGTTTTCTGGACCACTGGGAGCTCTTCCGGGGCAGGTGTGACCTGTATAAGATGGACGGGTTGCATCTAAACCGGAGAGGCATAAATATCCTGGCCGCGAGATTTGCTAGTGTCACACGGGAGGGTTTAAACTAGTATGGCAGGGGGGTGGGTACGGGAGCAATAGGTCAGAAGGTGAGAGCATTGAGGGAGAACTAGGGAATAGGGACAGTGTGGCTCTGAGGCAGAGCAGACGGGGAAAAGTTGCTGAACACAGCGGGTCTGGTGGCCTGAAGTGCATATGTTTTAATGCAAGGAGCATTACGGGTAAGGCAGATGAACTTAGAGCTTGGATTACTACTTGGAACTATGATGTTATTGCCATTACAGAGACCTGGTTGAGGGAAGGGCAGGATTGGCAGCTAAACGTTCCAGGATTTAGATGTTTCAGGCGGGATAGAGGGGGATGTAAAAGGGGAGGCGGAGTTGCGCTACTTGTTCGGGAGAATATCACAGCTATACTGCGAGAGGACACCTCAGAGGGCAGTGAGGCTATATGGGTAGAGATCAGGAATAAGAAGGGTGCAGTCACAATGTTGGGGGTATACTACAGGCCTCCCAACAGCCAGCGGGAGATAGAGGAGCAGATAGGTAGACAGATTTTGGAAAAGAGTAAAAACAACAGGGTTGTGGTGATGGGAGACTTCAACTTCCCCAATATTGATTGGGACTCACTTAGTGCCAGGGGCTTAGACGGGGCGGAGTTTGTAAGGAGCATCCAGGAGGGCTTCTTAAAACAATATGTAGACAGTCCAACTAGGGAAGGGGCGGTACTGGACCTGGTATTGGGGAATGAGCCCGGCCAGGTGGTAGATGTTTCAGTAGGGGAGCATTTCGGTAACAGTGACCACAATTCAGTAAGTTTTAAAGTACTGGTGGACAAGGATAAGAGTGGTCCGAGGATGAATGTGCTAAATTGGGGGAAGGCTAATTATGACAATATTAGGTGGGAACTGAAGAACATAGATTGGGGGCGGATGTTTGAGGGCAAATCAACATCTGACATGTGGGAGGCTTTCAAGTGTCAGTTGAAGGGAATACAGGACAGGCATGTTCCTGTGAGGAAGAAAGATAAATACGGCAATTTTCGGGAACCTTGGATGACGAGTGATATTGTAGGCCTCGTCAAAAAGAAAAAGGAGGCATTTGTCAGGGCTAAAAGGCTGGGAACAGACGAAGCCTGTGTGGCATATAAGGAAAGTAGGAAGGAACTTAAGCAAGGAGTCAGGAGGGCTAGAAGGGGTCATGAAAAGTCATTGGCAAATAGGGTTAAGGAAAATCCCAAGGCTTTTTACACGTACATAAAAAGCAAGAGGGTAGCCAGGGAAAGGGTTGGCCCACTGAAGGATAGGCAAGGGAATCTATGTGTGGAGCCAGAGGAAATGGGCGAGGTACTAAATGAATACTTTGCATCAGTATTCACCAAAGAGAAGGAATTGGTAGATGTTGAGTCTGGAGAAGGGGGTGTAGATAGCCTGGGTCACATTGTGATCCAAAAAGACGAGGTGTTGGGTGTCTTAAAAAATATTAAGGTAGATAAGTCCCCAGGGCCTGATGGGATCTACCCCAGAATACTGAAGGAGGCTGGAGAGGAAATTGCTGAGGCCTTGACAGAAATCTTTGGATCCTCGCTGTCTTCAGGGGATGTCCCGGAGGACTGGAGAATAGCCAATGTTGTTCCTCTGTTTAAGAAGGGTAGCAAGGATAATCCCGGGAACTACAGGCCGGTGAGCCTTACTTCAGTGGTAGGGAAATTACTGGAGAGAATTATTCGAGACAGGATCTACTCCCATTTGGAAGCAAATGGACGTATTAGTGAGAGGCAGCACGGTTTTGTGAAGGGGAGGTCGTGTCTCACTAACTTGATAGAGTTTTTCGAGGAGGTCACTAAGATGATTGATGCAGGTAGGGCAGTGGATGTTGTCTACATGGACTTCAGTAAGGCCTTTGACAAGGTCCCTCATGGTAGACTAGTACAAAAGGTGAAGTCACACGGGATCAGGGGTGAGCTGGCAAGGTGGATTCAGAACTGGCTAGGCCATAGAAGGCAGAGGGTAGCAATGGAGGGATGCTTTTCTAATTGGAGGGCTGTGACCAGTGGTGTTCCACAGGGATCTGTGCTGGGACCTTTGCTGTTTGTAGTATATATAAATGATTTGGAGGAAAATGTAACTGGTCTGATTAGTAAGTTTGCAGACGACACAAAGGTTGGTGGAATTGCGGATAGCGATGAGGACTGTCTGAGGATACAGCAGGATTTAGATTGTCTGGAGACTTGGGCGGAGAGATGGCAGATGGAGTTTAATCCGGACAAATGTGAGGTAATGCATTTTGGAAGGGCTAATGCAGGTAGGGAATATACAGTAAATGGTAGAACCCTCAAGAGTATTGAAAGTCAAAGAGATCTAGGAGTACAGGTCCACAGGTCATTGAAAGGGGCAACACAGGTGGAGAAGGTAGTCAAGAAGGCATACGGCATGCTTGCCTTCATTGGACGGGGCATTGAGTATAAGAATTGGCAAGTCATGTTGCAGCTGTATAGAACCTTAGTTAGGCCACACTTGGAGTATAGTGTTCAATTCTGGTCGCCACACTACCAGAAGGATGTGGAGGCTTTAGAGAGGGTGCAGAAGAGATTTACCAGAATGTTGCCTGGTATGGAGGGCATAAGCTATGAGGAGCGATTGAATAAACTCGGTTTGTTCTCTCTGGAACGAAGGAGGTTGAGGCGCGACCTGATAGAGGTCTACAAAATTATGAGGGTCATAGACAGAGTGGATAGTCAGAGGCTTTTCCCCAGGGTAGAGGGGTCAATTACTAGGGGGCATAGGTTTAAGGTGAGAGGGGCAAGGTTTAGAGTAGATGTACGAGGCAAGTTTTTTACGCAGAGGGTAGTGGGTGCCTGGAACTCGCTACCGGAGGAGGTAGTGGAAGCAGGGACGATAGGGACATTTAAGGGGCATCTTGACAAATATATGAATAGGATGGGAATAGAAGGATACGGACCCAGGAAGTGTAGAAGATTGTAGTTTAGTCGGGCAGTATGGTCGGCGCGGGCTTGGAGGGCCGAAGGGCCTGTTCCTGTGCTGTACATTTCTTTGTTCTTTGTTCTTTGAAATGTGAACCGCCCGGGGCAGATATTTCACTCTTGATTCCAGTTCACACACTCAGCATTGACCCCCCTGCCTGAGTTAGACAGGAAATGTGAACCTCCCGGGGCAGATATTTCACTATTGATTCCAGTTCACACACTCAGCATTGACCCCCCTGCCTGAGTTAGACAGGAAATGTGAACCGCCCGGGGCAGATATTTCACTATTGATTCCAGTTCACACACTCAGCATTGACCCCCCTGCCTGAGTTAGACAGGAAATGTGAACCGCCCGGACTAGATATTTCACTATTGATTCCAGTTCACACACTCAGCATTGACCCCCCTGCCTGAGTTAGACAGGAAATGTGAACCGCCCGGGGCAGATATTTCCCTGTTGATTCCAGTTCACACACTCAGCATTGACCCCCCTGCCTGAGTTAGACAGGAAATGTGAACCGCCCGGGGCAGATATTTCACTATTGATTCCAGTTCACACTCAGCATTGACCCCCCTGCCTGAGTTAGACAGGAAATGTGAACCGCCCGGGGTAGATATTTCACTATTGATTCCAGTTCACACACTCAGCATTGATCGTCCTGCCTGAGTTAGACAGGAAATGTGAACCGCCCGGGGCAGATATTTCACTATTGATTCCAGTTCACACACTCAGCATTGACCCCCCTGCCTGAGTTAGACAGGAAATGTGAACCGCCCAGGGCAGATATTTCACTATTGATTCCAGTTCACACACTCAGCATTGACCCCCCTGCCTGAGTTAGACAGGAAATGTGAACCGCCCGGGGCATATATTTCACTTTTGATTCCAGTTCACACACTCAGCATTGACCCCCCTGCCTGAGTTAGGCAGGAAATGTGAACCGCCCGGGGCAGATATTTCACTACTTATTCCAGTTCACAGACTCAGCATTGATCCCCCTGCCTGAGTTAGACAGGAATTGTGAACCGCCCGGGGTAGATATTTCACTATTGATTCCAGTTCACACACTCAGCATTGACCCCCCTGCCTGAGTTAGGCAGGAAATGTGAACCGCCCGGGGCAGATATTTCACTACTTATTCCAGTTCACAGACTCAGCATTGATCCCCCTGCCTGAGTTAGACAGGAATTGTGAACCGCCCGGGGCATATATTTCACTTTTGATTCCAGTTAACACACTCAGCATTGACCCCCCTGCCTGAGTTAGGCAGGAAATGTGAACCGCCCGGGGCAGATATTTCACTACTTATTCCAGTTCACAGACTCAGCATTGATCCCCCTGCCTGAGTTAGACAGGAAATGTGAACCGCCCGGGGCAGATATTTCACTATTGATTCCAGTTCACACACTCAGCATTGACCCCCCTGCCTGAGTTAGACAGGAAATGTGAACCGCCCGGGGCAGATATTTCACTTTTGATTCCAGTTCACACACTCAGCATTGACCCCCCTGCCTGAGTTAGACAGGAATTGTGAACCGCCCGGGGTAGATATTTCACTATTGATTCCAGTTCACACACTCAGCATTGATCGTCCTGCCTGAGTTAGACAGGAAATGGGAACCGCCCGGGGCAGATATTTCACTTTTGATTCCAGTTCACACACTCAGCATTGACCCCCCTGCCTGAGTTAGACAGGAAATGTGAACCGCCCGGGGCAGATATTTCACTATTGATTCCAGTTCACACACTCAGCATTGATCCCCCTGCCTTAGTTAGACAGGAAATGTGAACCGCCCGGGGTAGATATTTCACTATCGATTCCAGTTCACACACTCAGCATTGACCCCCCTGCCAGAGTTAGACAGGAAATGTGAACCGCCCGGGGCAGATATTTCACTATTGATTCCAGTTCACACACTCAGCATTGATCCCCCTGCCTGAGTTAGACAGGAATTGTGAACTGCCCGGGGCAGATATTTCACTATTGATTCCAGTTCACACACTCAGCATTGATCCCCCTGCCAGAGTTAGACAGGAAATGTGAACCGCCCGGGGCAGATATTTCACTATTGATTCCAGTTCACACACTCAGCATTGACCCCCCTGCCTGAGTTAGACAGGAAATGTGAACTGCCCGGGGCAGATATTTCACTATTGATTCCAGTTCACACACTCAGCATTGATCCCCCTGCCTGAGTTAGACAGGAAATGTGAACTGCCCGGGGCAGATATTTCACTATTGATTCCAGTTCACACACTCAGCATTGATCCCCCTGCCAGAATTAGACAGGAAATGTGAACCGCCCGGGGCAGATATTTCACTATTGATTCCAGTTCACACACTCAGCATTGACCCCCCTGCCTGAGTTAGACAGGAAATGTGAAATGCCCGGGGCAGATATTTCACTACTAATTCCAGTTCACACACTCAGCATTGATCTCCCTGCCTGAGTTAGACAGGAAATGTGAACCGCCCGGGGCAGATATTTCACTCTTGATTCCAGTTCACACACTCAGCATTGACCCCCCTGCCTGAGTTAGACAGGAAATGTGAACCTCCCGGGGCAGATATTTCACTATTGATTCCAGTTCACACACTCAGCATTGACCCCCCTGCCTGAGTTAGACAGGAAATGTGAACCGCCCGGGGCAGATATTTCACTATTGATTCCAGTTCACACACTCAGCATTGACCCCCCTGCCTGAGTTAGACAGGAAATGTGAACCGCCCGGACTAGATATTTCACTATTGATTCCAGTTCACACACTCAGCATTGACCCCCCTGCCTGAGTTAGACAGGAAATGTGAACCGCCCGGGGTAGATATTTCACTATTGATTCCAGTTCACACACTCAGCATTGACCCCCCTGCCTGAGTTAGACAGGAAATGTGAACCGCCCGGGGCAGATATTTCACTATTGATTCCAGTTCACACACTCAGCATTGATCCCCTTGCCTGAGTTAGACAGGAAATGTGAACCGCCCGGGGCAGATATTTCACTATTGATTCCAGTTCACACACTCAGCATCGATCCCCCTGCCTGAGTTAGACAGGAAATGTGAATCGCCCGGGGCAAAAATTTCACTATTGATTGCAGTTCACACACTCAGCATTGACCCCCGCTGCCTCAGTTAGACAGGAAATGTGAACCGCCCGGGGCAGATATTTCACTATTGATTCCAGTTCACACACTCAGCATTGATCCCCCTGCCTGAGTTAGACAAGAAATGTGAATCGCCCGGGGCAGATATTTCACTATTGATTTCAGTTCACACACTCAGCATTGATCCCCCTGCCTGAGTTAGACAGGAAATGTGAACCGCCCGGGGCAGATATTTCACTATTGATTCCAGTTCACACACTCAGCATTGATCCCCCTGCCTGAGTTAGACAGGAAATGTGAACCGCCCGGGGCAGATATTTCAGTATTGATTCCAGTTCACACACTCAGCATTGACCCCCCTGCCTGAGTTAGACAGGAAATGTGAACCGCCCGGGGTAGACATTTCACTATTGATTCCAGTTCACACACTCAGCATTGATCGTCCTGCCTGAGTTAGACAGGAAATGTGAACCGCCCGGGGCAGATATTTCACTATTGCTTCCAGTTCACACACTCAGCATCGACCCCCCTGCCTGAGTTAGACAGGAAATGTGAACCGCCCGGGGCAGATATTTCACTTTTGATTCCAGTTCACACACTCAGTATTGACCCCCCTGCCTGAGTTAGACAGGAATTGTGAACCGCCCGGGGTAGATATTTCACTATTGATTCCAGTTCACACACTCAGCATTGATCGTCCTGCCTGAGTTAGACAGGAAATGTGAACCGCCCGGGGCAGATATTTCACTTTTGATTCCAGTTCACACACTCAGCATTGACCCCCCTGCCTGAGTTAGACAGGAAATGTGAACCGCCCGGGGCAGATATTTCACTATTGATTCCAGTTCACACACTCAGCATTGATCCCCCTGCCTTAGTTAGACAGGAAATGTGAACCGCCCGGGGCAGATATTTCACTATTGATTCCAGTTCACACACTCAGCATTGACCCCCCTGCCTGAGTTGGACAGGAAATGTGAACCGCCCGGGGCAGATATTTCACTATTGATTCCAGTTCACACACTCATCATTGACCCCCCTGCCTGAGTTAGACAGGAAATGTGAACTGCCCGGGGCAGATATTTCACTATTGATTCCAGTTCACACACTCAGCATTGATCCCCCTGCCTGAGTTAGACAGGAAATGTGAACTGCCCGGGGCAGATATTTCACTATTGATTCCAGTTCACACACTCAGCATTGATCCCCCTGCCAGAATTAGACAGGAAATGTGAACCGCCCGGGGCAGATATTTCACTATTGATTCCAGTTCACACACTCAGCATTGACCCCCCTGCCTGAGTTAGACAGGAAATGTGAAATGCCCGGGGCAGATATTTCACTACTAATTCCAGTTCACACACTCAGCATTGATCTCCCTGCCTGAGTTAGACAGGAAATGTGAACCGCCCGGGGCAGATATTTCACTCTTGATTCCAGTTCACACACTCAGCATTGACCCCCCTGCCTGAGTTAGACAGGAAATGTGAACCTCCCGGGGCAGATATTTCACTATTGATTCCAGTTCACACACTCAGCATTGACCCCCCTGCCTGAGTTAGACAGGAAATGTGAACCGCCCGGGGCAGATATTTCACTATTGATTCCAGTTCACACACTCAGCATTGACCCCCCTGCCTGAGTTAGACAGGAAATGTGAACCGCCCGGACTAGATATTTCACTATTGATTCCAGTTCACACACTCAGCATTGACCCCCCTGCCTGAGTTAGACAGGAAATGTGAACCGCCCGGGGTAGATATTTCACTATTGATTCCAGTTCACACACTCAGCATTGACCCCCCTGCCTGAGTTAGACAGGAAATGTGAACCGCCCGGGGCAGATATTTCACTATTGATTCCAGTTCACACACTCAGCATTGATCCCCTTGCCTGAGTTAGACAGGAAATGTGAACCGCCCGGGGCAGATATTTCACTATTGATTCCAGTTCACACACTCAGCATCGATCCCCCTGCCTGAGTTAGACAGGAAATGTGAATCGCCCGGGGCAAAAATTTCACTATTGATTGCAGTTCACACACTCAGCATTGACCCCCGCTGCCTCAGTTAGACAGGAAATGTGAACCGCCCGGGGCAGATATTTCACTATTGATTCCAGTTCACACACTCAGCATTGATCCCCCTGCCTGAGTTAGACAAGAAATGTGAATCGCCCGGGGCAGATATTTCACTATTGATTTCAGTTCACACACTCAGCATTGATCCCCCTGCCTGAGTTAGACAGGAAATGTGAACCGCCCGGGGCAGATATTTCACTATTGATTCCAGTTCACACACTCAGCATTGATCCCCCTGCCTGAGTTAGACAGGAAATGTGAACCGCCCGGGGCAGATATTTCAGTATTGATTCCAGTTCACACACTCAGCATTGACCCCCCTGCCTGAGTTAGACAGGAAATGTGAACCGCCCGGGGTAGACATTTCACTATTGATTCCAGTTCACACACTCAGCATTGATCGTCCTGCCTGAGTTAGACAGGAAATGTGAACCGCCCGGGGCAGATATTTCACTATTGCTTCCAGTTCACACACTCAGCATCGACCCCCCTGCCTGAGTTAGACAGGAAATGTGAACCGCCCGGGGCAGATATTTCAGTATTGATTCCAGTTCACACACTCAGCATTGACCCCCCTGCCTGAGTTAGACAGGAAATGTGAACCGCCCGGGGCAGATATTTCAGTATTGATTCCAGTTCACACACTCAGCATTGACCCCCCTGCCTGAGTTAGACAGGAAATGTGAACCGCCCGGGGCAGATATTTCACTATTGATTCCAGTTCACACACTCAGCATTGACCCCCCTGCCTGAGTTAGACAGGAAATGTGAACCGCTCGGGGCAGATATTTCACTATTGATTCCAGTTCACACACTCAGCATTGACCCCCCTGCCTGAGTTAGACAGGAAATGTGAACCGCCCGGGGCAGATATTTCACTACTTATTCCAGTTCACAGACTCAGCATTGATCCCCCTGCCTGAGTTAGACAGGAAATGTGAACCGCCCGGGGCAGATATTTCACTTTTGATTCCAGTTCACACACTCAGCATTGACCCCCCTGCCTGAGTTAGACAGGAAATGTGAACCGCCCGGGGCAGATATTTCACTATTGATTCCAGTTCACACACTCAGCATTGATCCCCCTGCCTGAGTTAGACAGGAAATGTGAACCGCCCGGGGCAGATATTTCACTATTGATTCCAGTTCACACACTCAGCATTGACCCCCCTGCCTGAGTTAGACAGGAAATGTGAACCGCCCGGGGCAGATATTTCACTATTGATTCCAGTTCACACACTCAGCATTGACCCCCCTGCCTGAGTTAGACAGGAAATGTGAACCGCCCGGGGTAGATATTACACTATTGATTCCAGTTCACACACTCAGCATTGACCCACCTGCCTGAGTTAGACAGGAAATGTGAACTCCCCGGGGCAGATATTTCACTATTGATTCCAGTTCACGCACTCAGCATTGATCCCCCTGCCTGAGTTAGACAGGAAATGTGAACCACCCGAGGCAGATATTTCACTATTGATTCCAGTTCACACACTCATCATTGATCCCCCTGCCTGAGTTAGACAGGAAATGTGAAATGCCCGGGGCAGATATTTCACTACTAATTCCAGTTCACACACTCAGCATTGATCTCCCTGCCTGAGTTAGACAGGAAATGTGAACCGCCCGGGGCAGATATTTCACTCTTGATTCCAGTTCACACACTCAGCATTGACCCCCCTGCCTGAGTTAGACAGGAAATGTGAACCGCCCGGGGCAGATATTTCACTATTGATTCCAGTTCACACACTCAGCATTGACCCCCTGCCTGAGTTAGACAGGAAATGTGAACCGCCCGGGGCAGATATTTCACTATTGATTCCAGTTCACACACTCAGCATTGATCCCCCTGCCTGAGTTAGACAGGAAATGTGAACCGCCCGGGGCAGATATTTCACTATTGATTCCAATTCACACACTCAGCATTGACCCCCTTTCCTGAGTTAGACAGGAAATGTGAACCGCCCGGGGCAGATATTTCACTATTGGTCCCAGTTCACACACTCAGCATCGATCCCCCTGCCTGAGTTAGACAGGAAATGTGAACCGCCCGGGGCAGATATTTCACTATTGATTCCAGTTCACACACTCAGCATTGATCCCCCTGCCTGAGTTAGACAGGAAATGTGAACCCCCCGGGGCAGATATTTCACTATTGATTCCAGTTCACACACTCAGCATTGTCCCCCTGCCTGAGTTAGAGAGGAAATGTGAACCGCCCGGGGCAGATATTTCACTATTGATTCCAGTTCACACACTCAGCATTGACTCCCCTGCCTGAGTTAGACAGGAAATGTGAACCGCCCGGGGCAGATATTTCACTATTGATTCCAGTTCACACACTCAGCATTGACCCCCCTGCCTGAGTTAGACAGGAAATGTGAAGCGCCCGGGGCCGATATTTCACTTTTGATTCCAGTTCACACACTCAGCATTGATCCCCTTGCCTGAGTTAGACAGGAAATGTGAACCGCCCGGGGCAGATATTTCACTATTGATTCCAGTTCACACACTCAGCATTGATCCCCTTGCCTGAGTTAGACAGGAAATGTGAACCGCCCGGGGCAGATATTTCACTATTGATTCCAGTTCACACACTCAGCATTGATCCCCTTGCCTGAGTTAGACAGGAAATGTGAATCGCCCGGGGCAGATATTTCACTATTGATTGCAGTTCACACACTCAGCATTGATCTCCCTGCCTGAGTTAGACAGGAAATGTGAACCGCCCGGGGCAGATATTTCACTATTGATTCCAGTTCACACACTCAGCACTGACCCCCGCTGCCTGAGTTAGACAGGAAATGTGAACCGCCCGGGGCAGATATTTCACTACTTATTCCAGTTCACAGACTCAGCATTGATCCCCCTGCCTGAGTTAGACAGGAAATGTGAACCGCCGGGGGCAGATATTTCACTTTTGATTCCAGTTCACACACTCAGCATTGACCCCCCTGCCTGAGTTAGACAGGAAATGTGAACCGCCCGGGGCAGATATTTCACTATTGATTCCAGTTCACACACTCAGCATTGATCCCCCTGCCTGAGTTAGACAGGAAATGTGAACCGCCCGGGTCATATATTTCACTATTGATTCCAGTTCACACACTCAGCATTGACCCCCCTGCCTGAGTTAGACAGGAAATGTGAACCGCCCGGGGCAGATATTTCACTATTGATTCCAGTTCACACACTCAGCATTGACCCCCCTGCCTGAGTTAGACAGGAAATGTGAACCGCCCGGGGTAGATATTACACTATTGATTCCAGTTCACACACTCAGCATTGACCCACCTGCCTGAGTTAGACAGGAAATGTGAACTCCCCGGGGCAGATATTTCACTATTGATTCCAGTTCACGCACTCAGCATTGATCCCCCTGCCTGAGTTAGACAGGAAATGTGAACCACCCGAGGCAGATATTTCACTATTGATTCCAGTTCACACACTCATCATTGATCCCCCTGCCTGAGTTAGACAGGAAATGTGAAATGCCCGGGGCAGATATTTCACTACTAATTCCAGTTCACACACTCAGCATTGATCTCCCTGCCTGAGTTAGACAGGAAATGTGAACCGCCCGGGGCAGATATTTCACTCTTGATTCCAGTTCACACACTCAGCATTGACCCCCCTGCCTGAGTTAGACAGGAAATGTGAACCGCCCGGGGCAGATATTTCACTATTGATTCCAGTTCACACACTCAGCATTGACCCCCTGCCTGAGTTAGACAGGAAATGTGAACCGCCCGGGGCAGATATTTCACTATTGATTCCAGTTCACACACTCAGCATTGATCCCCCTGCCTGAGTTAGACAGGAAATGTGAACCGCCCGGGGCAGATATTTCACTATTGATTCCAATTGACACACTCAGCATTGACCCCCTTTCCTGAGTTAGACAGGAAATGTGAACCGCCCGGGGCAGATATTTCACTATTGGTCCCAGTTCACACACTCAGCATCGATCCCCCTGCCTGAGTTAGACAGGAAATGTGAACCGCCCGGGGCAGATATTTCACTATTGATTCCAGTTCACACACTCAGCATTGATCCCCCTGCCTGAGTTAGACAGGAAATGTGAACCCCCCGGGGCAGATATTTCACTATTGATTCCAGTTCACACACTCAGCATTGTCCCCCTGCCTGAGTTAGAGAGGAAATGTGAACCGCCCGGGGCAGATATTTCACTATTGATTCCAGTTCACACACTCAGCATTGACCCCCCCTGCCTGAGTTAGACAGGAAATGTGAACCGCCCGGGGCAGATATTTCACTATTGATTCCAGTTCACACACTCAGCATTGATCGTCCTACCTGAGTTAGACTGGAAATGTGAAGCGCCCGGGGCCGATATTTCACTTTTGATTCCAGTTCACACACTCAGCATTGATCCCCTTGCCTGAGTTAGACAGGAAATGTGAATCGCCCGGGGCAGATATTTCACTATTGATTACAGTTCACACACTCAGCATTGACCCCCCTGCCTGAGTTAGACAGGAAATGTGAACCGCCCGGGGCAGATATTTCACTATTGATTCCAGTTCACACACTCAGCATTGACCCCCCTGCCTGAGTTAGACAGGAAATGTGAATCGCCCGGGGCAGATATTTCACTATTGATTCCAGTTCACACACTCAGCATTGACCCCCCTGCCTGAGTTAGACAGTAAATGTGAACCGCCCGGGGTAGATATTTCACTATTGATTCCAGTTCACACACTCAGCATTGATCCCCCTGCCTGAGTTAGACAGGAAATGTGAACCGCCCGGGGCAGATATTTCACTATTGATTCCAGTTCACACACTCAGCATTGACCCCCCTGCCTGAGTTAGACAGGAAATGTGAACCGCCCGGGGCAGATATTTCACTATTGATTCCAGTTCACACACTCAGCATTGATCCCCCTGCCTGAGTTAGACAGGAAATGTGAACCGCCCGGGGCAGATATTTCACTATTGATTCCAGTTCACACACTCAGCATTGACCCCCCTGCCTGAGTTAGACAGGAAATGTGAACCGCCCGGGGCAGATATTTCACTATTGATTCCAGTTCACACACTCAGCATTGACCCCCTGCCTGAGTTAGACAGGAAATGTGATCCGCCCGGGGCAGATATTTCACTATTGATTCCAGTTCACACACTCAGCATCGACCCCCCTGCCTGAGTTAGACAGGAAATGTGAACCGCCCGGGGCAGATATTTCACTATTGATTCCAGTTCACACACTCAGCATTGACCCCCCTGCCTGAGTTAGACAGGAAATGTGAACCGCCCGGGGCAGATATTTCACTATTGATTCCAGTTCACACACTCAGCATTGACCCCCCCTGCCTGAGTTAGACAGGAAATGTGAACCGCCCAGGGCAGATATTTCACTATTGATTCCAGTTCACACACTCAGCATTGATCCCCCTGCCTGAGTTAGACAGGAAATGTGAATCGCACGGGGCAAATATTTCACTATTGATTCCAGTTCACACACTCAGCATTGACCCCCCTGCCTGAGTTAGACAGGAAATGTGAACTGCCCGGGACAGATGTTTCACTATTGATTCCAGTTCACACACTCAGCATTGATCCCCCTGCCTGAGTTAGACAGGAAATGTGAACCGCCCGGAGCAGACATTTCACTATTGATTCCAGTTCACACACTCAGCATTGATCCGCCTACCTGAGTTAGACAGGAAATGTGAACCGCCCGGGGCAGATATTTCACTATTGAATCCAGTTCACACACTCAGCATTGATCCCCCTGCCTGAGTTAGACAGGAAATGTGAACCGCTCGGGGCAGATATTTCACTATTGATTCCAGTTCACACACTCAGCATTGACCCCCCTGCCTGAGTTAGACAGAAAATGTGAACCGCCCGGGGTAGATATTTCACTATTGATTCCAGTTCACACACTCAGCATTGACCCCCCTGCCTGAGTTAGACAGGAAATGTGAACCGCCCGGGGCAGATATTTCACTATTGATTCCAGTTCACACACTCAGCATTGACCCCCCTGCCTGAGTTAGACAGGAAATGTGAACATCCCGGGACAGATATTTCACTATTGATTCCAGTTCACACACTCAGCATTGATCCCCCTGCCTGAGTTAGACAGGAAATGTGAACATCCCGGGACAGATATTTCACGATTGATTCCAGTTCACACACTCAGCATTGACCCCCCTGCCTGAGTTAGACAGGAAATGTGAACCGCCCGGGGCAGATATTTCACTATTGATTCCAGTTCACACACTCAGCATCGATCCCCCTGCCTGAGTTAGACAGGAAATGTGAACCGCCCGGGGTAGATATTTCACTATTGATTCCAGTTCACACACTCAGCATCGATCCCCCTGCCTGAGTTAGACAGGAAATGTGAACCGCCCGGGGCAGATATTTCACTATTGATTCCAGTTCACACACTCAGCATTGACCCCCCTGCCTGAGTTAGACAGGAAATGTGAACCGCCCGGGGCAGATATTTCACTATTGATTCCAGTTCACACACTCAGCATTGATCCCCCTGCCTGAGTTAGACAGGAAATGTGAACCGCCAGGGGCAGATATTTCACTATTGATTCCAGTTCACACACTCAGCATTGACCCCCCTGCCTGAGTTAGACAGGAAATGTGAACCGCCCGGGGCAGATATTTCACTATTGATTCCAGTTCACACACTCAGCATTGACCCCCCTGCCTGAGTTAGACAGGAAATGTGAACCGCCCGGGGCAGATATTTCACTATTGATTCCAGTTCACACACTCAGCATTGACCCCCCTGCCTGAGTTAGACAGGAATTGTGAACCGGCCGGGGTAGATATTTCACTATTGAATCCAGTTCACACACTCAGCATTGACCCCCCTGCCTGAGTTACACAGGAAATGTGAACCGCTCGGGGCAGATATTTCACTATTGATTCCAGTTCACAAACTCAGCATTGACCCCCCTGCCTGAGTTAGACAGGAAATGTGAACATCCCGGGACAGATATTTCACGATTGATTCCAGTTCACACACTCAGCATTGACCCCCCTGCCTGAGTTAGACAGGAAATGTGAACCGCCCGGGGCAGATATTTCACTATTGATTCCAGTTCACACACTCAGCATTGACCCCCCTGCCTGAGTTAGACAGGAATTGTGAACCGGCCGGGGTAGATATTTCACTATTGAATCCAGTTCACACACTCAGCATTGACCCCCCTGCCTGAGTTACACAGGAAATGTGAACCGCTCGGGGCAGATATTTCACTATTGATTCCAGTTCACAAACTCAGCATTGACCCCCCTGCCTGAGTTAGACAGGAAATGTGAACCGCCCGGGGCAGATATTTCACTATTGGTCCCAGTTCACACACTCAGCATTGACCCCCCTGCCTGAGTTAGACAGAAAATGTGAACCGCCCGGGGTAGATATTTCACTATTGATTCCAGTTCACACATTCAGCATTGACCCCCCTGCCTGAGTTAGACAGGAAATGTGAACCGCCCGGGGCAGATATTTCACTATTGATTCCAGTTCACACACTCAGCATCGATCCCCCTGCCTGAGTGAGACAGGAAATGTGAACCGCCCGGGGTAGATATTACACTATTGATTCCAGTTCACACACTCAGCATCGATCCCCCTGCCTGAGTTAGACAGGAAATGTGAACCGCCCGGGGCAGATATTTCACTATTTATTCCAGTTCACACACTCAGCATTGACCCCCCTGCCTGAGTTAGACAGCAAATGTGAACCGCCCGGGGCAGATATTTCACTATTGATTCCAGTTCACACACTCAGCATTGACCCCCCTGCCTGAGTTAGACAGGAAATGTGAACCGCCCGGGGCAGATATTTCACTATTGATTCCAGTTCACACACTCAGCATTGACCCCCCTGCCTGAGTTAGACAGGAAATGTGAACCGCCCGCGGTAGATATTTCACTATTGATTCCAGGTCACACACTCAGCATTGACCCCCCTGCCTGAGTTTGACAGGAATTGTGAACCGCCCGGGGTAGATATTTCACTATTGATTCCAGTTCACACACTCAGCATTGATCGTCCTGCCTGAGTTAGACAGGAAATGTGAACCGCCCGGGGCAGATATTTCACTATTGGTCCCAGTTCACACACTCAGCATTGACCCCCCTGCCTGAGTTAGACAGGAAATGTGAATCGCCCGGGGCAGATATTTCACTATTGATTCCAGTTCACACACTCAGCATTGACCCCCCTGCCTGAGTTAGACTGGAAATGTGAACCGCCCGGGGCAGATATTTCACTATTGATTCCAGTTCACACACTCAGCATTGATCGTCCTGCCTGAGTGAGACAGGAAATGTGAACCGCCCGGGGCAGATATTTCACTATTGATTCCAGTTCACACACTCAGCACTGATCCCCCTGCCTGAGTTAGACAGGAAATGTGAACCGCCCGGGGCAGATATTTCACTATTGATTCCAGTTCACACACTCAGCATTGACTCCCCTGCCTGAGTTAGACAGGAAATGTGAACCGCCCGGGGCATATATTTCACTTTTGATTCCAGTTCACACACTCAGCATCGATCCCCCTGCCTGAGTTAGACAGGAAATGTGAACCGCCCGGGGCAGATATTTCACTATTGATTCCAGTTCACAAACTCAGCATTGACCCCCCTGCCTGAGTTAGACAGGAAATGTGAACCGCCCGGGGCAGATATTTCACTATTGGTCCCAGTTCACACACTCAGCATTGATCGTCCTGCCTGAGTTAGACAGAAAATGTGAACCGCCCGAGGTAGATATTTCACTATTGATTCCAGTTCACACACTCAGCATTGACCCCCCTGCCTGAGTTAGACAGGAAATGTGAACTGCCCGGGACAGATGTTTCACTATTGATTCCAGTTCACACACTCAGCATTGATCCCCCTGCCTGAGTTAGACAGGAAATGTGAACCGCCCGGGGCAGATATTTCACTATTGATTCCAGTTCACACACTCAGCATTGATCCCCCTGCCTGAGTTAGACAGGAAATGTGAACCGCCCGGGGCAGATATTCCACTATTGAATCCAGTTCACACACTCAGCATTGATCCCCCTGCCTGAGTTAGACAGGAAATGTGAACCGCTCGGGGCAGATATTTCACTATTGATTCCAGTTCACACACTCAGCATTGATCCCCCTGCCTGAGTTAGACAGGAAATGTGAACCGCTCGGGGCAGATATTTCACTATTGATTCCAGTTCACACACTCAGCATTGACCCCCCTGCCTGAGTTAGACAGGAAATGTGAACCGCTCGGGGCAGATATTTCACTATTGGTCCCAGTTCACACACTCAGCATTGACCCCCCTGCCTGAGTTAGACAGGAAATGTGAACCGCCCGGGGCAGATATTTCACGATTGATTCCAGTTCACACACTCAGCATTGACCCCCTTGCCTGAGTTAGACAGGAAATGTGAACCGCCCGGGGCAGATATTTCACTATTGATTCCAGTTCACACACTCAGCATTGACCCCCCTACCTGAGTTAGACAGGAAATGTGAACCGCCCGGGGCAGATATTTCACTATTGGTCCCAGTTCACACACTCAGCATTGACCCCCCTGCCTGAGTTAGACAGAAAATGTGAACCGCCCGGGGTAGATATTTCACTATTGATTCCAGTTCACACACTCAGCATCGACCCCCCTGCCTGAGTTAGACAGGAAATGTGAACCTCCCGGGACAGATATTTCACTATTGATTCCAGTTCACACACTCAGCATTGATCCCCCTGCCTGAGTTAGACAGGAAATGTGAACCGCCCGGGGCAGATATTTCACTATTGATTCCAGTTCACACACTCAGCATCGACCCCCCTGCCTGAGTTAGACAGGAAATGTGAACCGCCCGGGGCAGATATTTCACTATTGGTCCCAGTTCACACACTCAGCATTGATCGTCCTGCCTGAGTTAGACAGAAAATGTGAACCGCCCGAGGTAGATATTTCACTATTGATTCCAGTTCACACACTCAGCATTGACCCCCCTGCCTGAGTTGGACAGGAAATGTGAACTGCCCGGGACAGATGTTTCACTATTGATTCCAGTTCACACACTCAGCATTGACCCCCCTGCCTGAGTTAGACAGGAAATGTGAACCGCCCGGGGCAGATATTCCACTATTGAATCCAGTTCACACACTCAGCATTGATCCCCCTGCCTGAGTTAGACAGGAAATGTGAACCGCTCGGGGGAGATATTTCACTATTGATTCCAGTTCACAAACTCAGCATTGACCCCCCTGCCTGAGTTAGACAGGAAATGTGAACGGCCCGGGGCAGATATTTCACTATTGGTCCCAGTTCACACACTCAGCATTGACCCCCCTGCCTGAGTTAGACAGAAAATGTGAACCGCCCGGGGTAGATATTTCACTATTGATTCCAGTTCACAAACTCAGCATGGATCCCCCTGCCTGAGTTAGACAGGAAATGTAAACCGCCCGGGGCAGATATTACATTATTGATTCCAGTTCACACACTCAGCATTGACCCCCCTGCCTGAGTTAGACAGGAATTGTGAACCGCCCGGGGTAGATATTTCACTATTGAATCCAGTTCACACACTCAGCATTGATCCCCCTGCCTGAGTTAGACAGGAAATGTGAACCTCCCGGGACAGATATTTCACTATTGATTCCAGTTCACACACTCAGCATTGACCCCCCTGCCTGAGTTAGACAGGAAATGTGAACCGCTCGGGGCAGATATTTCACTATTGATTCCAGTTCACAAACTCAGCATTGACCCCCCTGCCTGAGTTAGACAGGAAATGTGAACCGCCCGGGGCAGATATTTCACTATTGATTCCAGTTCACACACTCAGCATTGACTCCCTGCCTGAGTTAGACAGGAAATGTGAACCGCCCGGGGCAGATATTTCACTATTGATTCCAGTTCACACACTCAGCATTGACCCCCCCTGCCTGAGTTAGACAGTAAATGTGAACCGCCCGGAGCAGATATTTCACTATTGGTCCCAGTTCACACACTCAGCATTGACCCCCCTGCCTGAGTTAGGCAGGAAATGTGAACCGCCCGGGGCAGATATTTCACTATTGATTCCAGTTCACACACTCAGCATTGATCCCCCTGCCTGAGTTAGACAGGAAATGTGAACCGCCCGGGGCAGATATTTCACTATTGATTCCAGTTCACACACTCAGCATTGACCCCCCTGCCTGAGTTAGACAGGAAATGTGAACCGCTCGGGGTAGATATTTCACTATTGATTCCAGTTCACACACTCAGCATTGACCCCCCTGCCTGAGTTAGACAGGAAATGTGATCCGCCCGGGGCAGATATTTCACTATTGATTCCAGTTCACACACTCAGCATTGATCCCCCTGCCTGAGTTAGACAGGAAATGTGAACCGCCCGGGGCAGATATTTCACTATTGATTCCAGTTCACACACTCAGCATTGATCCCCCTGCCTGAGTTAGACAGGAAATGTGAACCGCCCGGGGCAGATATTTCACTATTGATTCCAGTTCACACACTCAGCATTGACCCCCCTGCCTGAGTTAGACAGGAAATGTGAACCGCCCGGGGCAGATATTTCACTATTGATTCCAGTTCACACACTCAGCATTGATCCCCCTGCCTGAGTTAGACAGGAAATGTGAACCGCCCGGGGCAGATATTTCACTATTGATTCCAGTTCACACACTCAGCATTGATCCCCCTGCCTGAGTTAGACAGGAAATGTGAACCGCTCGGGGCAGATATTTCACTATTGATTCCAGTTCACAAACTCAGCATTGACCCCCCTGCCTGAGTTAGACAGGAAATGTGAACGGCCCGGGGCAGATATTTCACTATTGGTCCCAGTTCACACACTCAGCATTGACCCCCCTGCCTGAGTTAGACAGAAAATGTGAACCGCCCGGGGTAGATATTTCACTATTGATTCCAGTTCACAAACTCAGCATGGATCCCCCTGCCTGAGTTAGACAGGAAATGTAAACCGCCCGGGGCAGATATTACATTATTGATTCCAGTTCACACACTCAGCATTGACCCCCCTGCCTGAGTTAGACAGGAATTGTGAACCGCCCGGGGTAGATATTTCACTATTGAATCCAGTTCACACACTCAGCATTGATCCCCCTGCCTGAGTTAGACAGGAAATGTGAACCTCCCGGGACAGATATTTCACTATTGATTCCAGTTCACACACTCAGCATTGACCCCCCTGCCTGAGTTAGACAGGAAATGTGAACCGCTCGGGGCAGATATTTCACTATTGATTCCAGTTCACAAACTCAGCATTGACCCCCCTGCCTGAGTTAGACAGGAAATGTGAACCGCCCGGGGCAGATATTTCACTATTGATTCCAGTTCACACACTCAGCATTGACTCCCTGCCTGAGTTAGACAGGAAATGTGAACCGCCCGGGGCAGATATTTCACTATTGATTCCAGTTCACACACTCAGCATTGACCCCCCCTGCCTGAGTTAGACAGTAAATGTGAACCGCCCGGAGCAGATATTTCACTATTGGTCCCAGTTCACACACTCAGCATTGACCCCCCTGCCTGAGTTAGGCAGGAAATGTGAACCGCCCGGGGCAGATATTTCACTATTGATTCCAGTTCACACACTCAGCATTGATCCCCCTGCCTGAGTTAGACAGGAAATGTGAACCGCCCGGGGCAGATATTTCACTATTGATTCCAGTTCACACACTCAGCATTGACCCCCCTGCCTGAGTTAGACAGGAAATGTGAACCGCTCGGGGTAGATATTTCACTATTGATTCCAGTTCACACACTCAGCATTGACCCCCCTGCCTGAGTTAGACAGGAAATGTGATCCGCCCGGGGCAGATATTTCACTATTGATTCCAGTTCACACACTCAGCATTGATCCCCCTGCCTGAGTTAGACAGGAAATGTGAACCGCCCGGGGCAGATATTTCACTATTGATTCCAGTTCACACACTCAGCATTGATCCCCCTGCCTGAGTTAGACAGGAAATGTGAACCGCCCGGGGCAGATATTTCACTATTGATTCCAGTTCACACACTCAGCATTGACCCCCCTGCCTGAGTTAGACAGGAAATGTGAACCGCCCGGGGCAGATATTTCACTATTGATTCCAGTTCACACACTCAGCATTGATCCCCCTGCCTGAGTTAGACAGGAAATGTGAACCGCCCGGGGCAGATATTTCACTATTGATTCCAGTTCACACACTCAGCATTGATCCCCCTGCCTGAGTTAGACAGGAAATGTGAACCGCCCGGGGTAGATATTTCACTATTGATTCCAGTTCACACACTCAGCATTGATCCCCCTGCCTGAGTTAGACAGGAAATGTGAAACGTCCGGGGCAGATATTTCACTATTGATTCCAGTTCACACACTCAGCATTGATCCCCCTGCCTGAGTTAGACAGGAAATGTGAACCGCCCGGGGCAGATATTTCACTATTGATTCCAGTTCACACACTCAGCATTGACCCCCCTGCCTGAGTTAGACAGGAAATGTGAACCGCCCGGGGCAGATATTTCACTATTGATTCCAGTTCACACACTCAGCATTGATCCCCCTGCCTGAGTTAGACTGGAAATGTGAACCGCCCGGGGCAGATATTTCACTATTGATTCCAGTTCACACACTCAGCATTGACCCCCCTGCCTGAGTTAGACAGGAAACGTGAACCGCACGGGGCAGATATTTCACTATTGATTCCAGTTCACACACTCAGCATTGATCCCCCTGCCTGAGTTAGACAGGAAATGTGAACCGCCCGGGGCAGATATTTCACTTTTGATTCCAGTTCACACACTCAGCATTGATCCCCCTGCCTGAGTTAGACAGGAAATGTGAACCGCCCGGGGCAGATATTTCACTATTGATTCCAGTTCACGCACTCAGCATTGACCCCCCTGCCTGAGTTAGACAGGAAATGTGAACCACCCGGGGCAGGTATTTCACTATTGATTCCAGTTCACACAATCAGCATTGACCCCCCTGCCTGAGTTAGACAGGAAATGTGAACCGCCCGGGGCAGATATTTCACTATTGATTCCAGTTCACACACTCAGCATTGATCCCCCTGCCTGAGTTAGACAGGAAATGTGAACCGCCCGGGGCAGATATTTCACTATTGATTCCAGTTCACACACTCAGCATTGATCCCCCTGCCTGAGTTAGGCAGGAAATGTGAACCGCCCGGGGCAGATATTTCACTATTGGTCCCAGTTCACACACTCAGCATTGATCGTCCTGCCTGAGTTAGACAGGAAATGTGAACCGCCCGGGGCAGATATTTCACTGCTAATTCCAGTTCACACACTCAGCATTGACCCCCCTGCCTGAGTTAGACAGGAAATGTGAACCGCCCGGGGCAGATATTTCACTATTGATTCCAGTTCACACACTCAGCATTGATCCCCCTGCCTGAGTTAGACAGGAAATGTGAACCGCCCGGGGCAGATATTTCACTATTGATTCCAGTTCACACACTCAGCATTGACCCCCCTGCCTGAGTTAGACAGGAAATGTGAACCGCCCGGGGTAGATATTTCACTATTGATTCCAGTTCACACACTCAGCATTGATCCCCCTGCCTGAGTTAGACAGGAAATGTGAACTGCCCGGGGCAGATATTTCACTATTGATTCCAGTTCACACACTCAGCATTGATCCCCCTCCCTGAGTTAGACAGGAAATGTGAACCGCCCGGGGCAGATATTTCACTATTGATTCCAGTTCACACACTCAGCATTGATCCCCCTGCCTGAGTTAGACAGGAAATGTGAACCGCCCGAGGTAGATATTTCACTATTGATTCCAGTTCACACACTCAGCATTGACCCCCCTGCCTGAGTTAGACAGGAAATGTGAACCGCCCGGGGTAGATATTTCACTATTGATTCCAGTTCACACACTCAGCATTGACCCCCCTGCCTGAGTTAGACAGGAAATGTGAACCGCCCGGGGCAGATATTTCACTATTGATTCCAGTTCACACACTCAGCATTGACCCCCCTGACTGAGTTAGACAGGAAATGTGAACCGCCCGGGGCAGATATTTCACTATTGATTCCAGTTCACACACTCAGCATTGACCCCCCTGCCTGAGTTAAACAGGAAATGTGAACATCCCGGGGCAGATATTTCACTATTGATTCCAGTTCACACACTCAGCATTGATCCCCCTGCCTGAGTTAGACAGGAAATGTGAACCGCCCGGGGCAGATATTTCACTATTGATTCCAGTTCACACACTCAGCATTGATCGTCCTGCCTGAGTTAGACAGGAAATGTGAACCGCCCGGGGCAGATATTTCACTATTGATTCCAGTTCACACACTCAGCATTGACCCCCCTGCCTGAGTTAGACAGGAAATGTGAACCGCCCGGGGCAGATATTTCACTATTGATTCCAGTTCACACACTCAGCATTGACTCCCCTGCCTGAGTTAGACAGGAAATGTGAACCGCCCGAGGTAGATATTTCACTATTGATTCCAGTTCACACACTCAGCATTGACCCCCCTGCCTGAGTTAGACAGGAAATGTGAACCGCCCGGGGTAGATATTTCACTATTGATTCCAGTTCACACACTCAGCATTGACCCCCCTGCCTGAGTTAGACAGGAAATGTGAACCGCCCGGGGCAGATATTTCACTATTGATTCCAGTTCACACACTCAGCATTGACCCCCCTGACTGAGTTAGACAGGAAATGTGAACCGCCCGGGGCAGATATTTCACTATTGATTCCAGTTCACACACTCAGCATTGACCCCCCTGCCTGAGTTAGACAGGAAATGTGAACATCCCGGGGCAGATATTTCACTATTGATTCCAGTTCACACACTCTGCATTGATCCCCCTGCCTGAGTTAGACAGGAAATGTGAACCGCCCGGGGCAGATATTTCACTATTGATTCCAATTCACATACTCAGCAGTGACCCCCCTGCCTGAGTTAGACAGGAAATGTGAACCGCCCGGGGCAGATATTTCACTATTGATTCCAGTTCACACACTCAGCATTGATCCCCCTGCCTGAGTTAGACAGGAAATGTGTACCGCCCGGGGTAGATATTTCACTATTGATTCCAGTTCACACACTCAGCATTGATCGTCCTGCCTGAGTTAGACAGGAAATGTGAACCGCCCGGGGCAGATATTTCACTATTGATTCCAGTTCACACACTCAGCATTGATCCCCCTGCCTGAGTTAGACAGGAAATGTGAACCGCTCGGGGCAGATATTTCACTATTGATTCCAGTTCACAAACTCAGCATTGATCCCCCTGCCTGAGTTAGACAGGAAATGTGAACCGCCCGGGGCAGATATTTCACTTTTGATTCCAGTTCACACACTCAGCATTGACCCCCCTGCCTGAGTTAGACAGGAAATGTGAACCGCCCGGGGCAGATATTTCACTATTGATTCCAGTTCACACACTCAGCATTGATCCCCCTGCCTGAGTTAGACAGGAAATGTGAACCGCCCGGGGTAGATATTTCACTATTGATTCCAGTTCACACACTCAGCATTGACCCCCCTGCCTGAGTTAGACAGGAAATGTGAACCGCCCGGGGCAGATATTTCACTCTTGATTCCAGTTCACACACTCAGCATTGACCCCCCTGACTGAGTTAGACAGGAAATGTGAACCGCCCGGGGCAGATATTTCACTATTGATTCCAGTTCACACACTCAGCATTGACCCCCCTGCCTGAGTTAGACAGGAAATGTGAACATCCCGGGGCAGATATTTCACTATTGATTCCAGTTCACACACTCAGCATTGATCCCCCTGCCTGAGTTAGACAGGAAATGTGAACCGCCCGGGGCAGATATTTCACTATTGATTCCAGTTCACACACTCAGCATTGATCGTCCTGCCTGAGTTAGACAGGAAATGTGAACCGCCCGGGGCAGATATTTCACTATTGATTCCAGTTCACACACTCAGCATTGACCCCCCTGCCTGAGTTAGACAGGAAATGTGAACCGCCCGGGGCAGATATTTCACTATTGATTCCAGTTCACACACTCAGCATTGACCCCCCTGCCTGAGTTAGACAGGAAATGTGAACCGCCCGAGGTAGATATTTCACTATTGATTCCAGTTCACACACTCAGCATTGACCCCCCTGCCTGAGTTAGACAGGAAATGTGAACCGCCCGGGGTAGATATTTCACTATTGATTCCAGTTCACACACTCAGCATTGACCCCCCTGCCTGAGTTAGACAGGAAATGTGAACCGCTCGGGGCAGATATTTCACTATTGATTCCAGTTCACACACTCAGCATTGACCCCCCTGACTGAGGTCGACAGGAAATGTGAACCGCCCGGGGCAGATATTTCACTATTGATTCCAGTTCACACACTCAGCATTGACCCCCCTGCCTGAGTTAGACAGGAAATGTGAACCGCCCGGGGCAGATATTTCACTATTGATTCCAGTTCACACACTCAGCATTGATCCCCCTGCCTGAGTTCGACAGGAAATGTGAACCGCTCGGGGCAGATATTTCACTATTGATTCCAGTTCACAAACTCAGCATTGATCCCCCTGCCTGAGTTAGACAGGAAATGTGAACCGCCCGGGGCAGATATTTCACTTTTGATTCCAGTTCACACACTCAGCATTGACCCCCCTGCCTGAGTTAGACAGGAAATGTGAACCGCCCGGGGCAGATATTTCACTATTGATTCCAGTTCACACACTCAGCATTGATCCCCCTGCCTGAGTTAGACAGGAAATGTGAACCGCCCGGGGCAGATATTTCACTATTGATTCCAGTTCACACACTCAGCATCGATCCCCCTGCCTGAGTTAGACAGGAAATGTGAACCGCTCGGGGCAGATATTTCACTATTGATTCCAGTTCACAAACTCAGCATTGACCCCCCTGCCTGAGTTAGACAGGAAATGTGAACCTCCCGGGGCAGATATTTCACTATTGATTCCAGTTCACACACTCAGCATTGACTCCCTGCCTGAGTTAGACAGGAAATGTGAACCGCCCGGGGCAGATATTTCACTATTGATTCCAGTTCACACACTCAGCATTGACCCCCCCTGCCTGAGTTAGACAGGAAATGTGAACCGCCCGGGGCAGATATTTCACTATTGATTCCAGTTCACACACTCAGCATTGATCCCCCTGCCTGAGTTCGACAGTAAATGTGAACCACCCGGAGCAGATATTTCACTATTGATTCCAGTTCACACACTCAGCATTGATCCCCCTGCCTGAGTTAGACAGGAAATGTGAACCGCCCGGGGCAGATATTTCACTATTGATTCCAGTTCACACACTCAGCATTGACCCCCCCTGCCTGAGTTAGACAGGAAATGTGAACCGCCCGGGGCAGATATTTCACTATTGATTCCAGTTCACACACTCAGCATTGATCCCCCTGCCTGAGTTAGACAGGAAATGTGAACCGCCAGGGGCAGATATTTCACTATTGATTCCAGTTCACACACTCAGCATTGACCCCCCTGCCTGAGTTAGACAGGAAATGTGAACAGCCCGGGGCAGATATTTCACTATTGATTCCAGTTCACACACTCAGCATTGATCCCCCTGCCTGAGTTAGACAGGAAATGTGAACCGCCCGGGGCAGATATTTCACTATTGATTCCAGTTCACACACTCTGCATTGACCCCCCTGCCTGAGTTAGACAGGAAATGTGAACCGCCCGGGGCAGATATTTCACTATTGATTCCAGTTCACACACTCAGCATTGATCCCCCTGCCTGAGTTAGACAGGAAATGTGAACCGCTCGGGGCAGATATTTCACTATTGATTCCAGTTCACAAACTCAGCATTGACCCCCCTGCCTGAGTTAGACAGGAAATGTGAACCGCCCGGGGCAGATATTTCACTATTGGTCCCAGTTCACACACTCAGCATTGACCCCCCTGCCTGAGTTAGACAGAAAATGTGAACCGCCCGGGGTAGATATTTCACTATTGATTCCAGTTCACAAACTCAGCATTGATCCCCCTGCCTGAGTTAGACAGGAAATGTGAACCGCCCGGGGCAGATATTTCACTATTGGTCCCAGTTCACACACTCAGCATTGACCCCCCTGCCTGAGTTAGACAGGAAATGTGAACCGCCCGGGGTAGATATTTCACTATTGATTCCAGTTCACACACTCAGCATTGATCGCCCTGCCTGAGTTAGACAGGAAATGTGAACCGCCCGGGGCAGATATTTCACTATTGATTCCAGTTCACACACTCAGCATTGACCCCCCTGCCTGAGTTAGACAGGAAATGTGAACTTCCCGGGACAGATATTTCACGATTGATTCCAGTTCACACACTCAGCATTGACCCCCCTGCCTGAGTTAGACAGGAAATGTGAACCGCCCGGGGCAGATATTTCACTATTGGTCCCAGTTCACACACTCAGCATTGATCCCCCTGCCTGAGTTAGACAGGAAATGTGAACCGCCCGGGGTAGATATTTCACTATTGATTCCAGTTCACACACTCAGCATTGATCCCCCTGCCTGAGTTAGACAGAAAATGTGAACCGCCCGGTGTAGATATTTCACTTTTGATTCCAGTTCACACACTCAGCATTGACCCCCCTGCCTGAGTTGGACAGGAAATGTGAACCGCCCGGGGCAGATATTTCACTATTGGTCCCAGTTCACAGACTCAGCATTGACCCCCCTGCCTGAGTTAGACAGGAAATGTGAACCGCCCGGGGCAGATATTTCACTATTGAATCCAGTTCACACACTCAGCATTGATCCCCCTTCCTGAGTTAGACAGGAAATGTGAACCTCCCGGGACAGATATTTCACTGTTGATTCCAGTTCACACACTCAGCATTGACCCCCCTGCCTGAGTTAGACAGGAAATGTGAACCGCCCGCGGTAGATATTTCACTATTGATTCCAGTTCACACACTCAGCATTGACCCCCCTGCCTGAGTTTGACAGGAATTGTGAACCGCCCGGGGTAGATATTTCACTATTGATTCCAGTTCACACACTCAGCATTGACCCCCCTGCCTGAGTTAGACAGGAAATGCGAACCGCCCGGGGCATATGTTTCACTTTTGATTCCAGTTCACACACTCAGCATTGACCCCCCTGCCTGAGTTAGAGAGGAAATGTGAACCGCCCGGGGCAGATATTTCACTATTGGTCCCAGTTCACACACTCAGCATTGATCGTCCTGCCTGAGTTAGACAGAAAATGTGAACCGCCCGAGGTAGATATTTCACTATTGATTCCAGTTCACACACTCAGCATTGACCCCCCTGCCTGAGTTAGACAGGAAATGTGAACTGCCCGGGACAGATGTTTCACTATTGATTCCAGTTCACACACTCAGCATTGACCCCCCTGCCTGAGTTAGACAGGAAATGTGAACCGCCCGGGGCAGATATTTCACTATTGATTCCAGTTCACACACTCAGCATTGATCCCCCTGCCTGAGTTAGACAGGAAATGTGAACCGCTCGGGGCAGATATTTCACTATTGATTCCAGTTCACAAACTCAGCATTGACCCCCCTGCCTGAGTTAGACAGGAAATGTGAACCGCCCGGGGCAGATATTTCACTATTGATTCCAGTTCACACACTCAGCATTGACCCCCCTGCCTGAGTTAGACAGGAATTGTGAACCGCCCGGGGTAGATATTTCACTATTGAATCCAGTTCACACACTCAGCATTGATCCCCCTGCCTGAGTTAGACAGGAAATGTGAACCGCTCGGGGCAGATATTTCACTATTGATTCCTGTTCACAAACTCAGCATTGATCGTCCTGCCTGAGTTAGACAGGAAATGTGAACCGCCCGGGGCAGATATTTCACTATTGATTCCAGTTCACACACTCAGCATTGATCCGCCTGCCTGAGTTAGACAGGAAATGTGAACCGCCCGGGGCAGATATTTCACTATTGATTCCAGTTCACACACTCAGCATTGACCCCCCTGCCTGAGTTAGACAGGAAATGTGAACCGCCCTTGGCAGATATTTCACTATTGATTCCAGTTCACACACTCAGCATTGACCCCCCTGCCTGAGTTAGACAGGAATTGTGAACCGCCCGGGGTAGATATTTCACTATTGAATCCAGATCACACACTCAGCATTGACCCCCCTGCCTGAGTTAGACAGAAAATGTGAACCGCTCGGGGTAGATATTTCACTATTGATTCCAGTTCACACACTCAGCATTGACCCCCCTGCCTGAGTTAGACAGGAAATGTGAACCGCCCGGGGCAGATATTTCACTATTGATTCCAGTTCACACACTCAGCATTGATCCCCCTGCCTGAGTTAGACAGGAAATGTGAACCGCCCGGGGCAGATATTTCACTATTGATTCCAGTTCACACACTCAGCATTGACCCCCCTGCCTGAGTTAGACAGGAAATGTGAACCTCCCGGGACAGATATTTCACTATTGATTCCAGTTCACACACTCAGCATTGACCCCCCTGCCTGAGTTAGACAGGAAATGTGAACCGCCCGGGGCAGATATTTCACTATTGATTCCAGTTCACACACTCAGCATTGACCCCCCTGCCTGAGTTAGACAGGAAATGTGAACCGCCCGGGGCAGATATTTCACTATTGATTTCAGTTCACACACTCAGCATTGACCCCCCTGCCTGAGTTAGACAGGAAATGTGAACCGCCCGGGGTAGATATTTCACTATTGATTCCAGTTCACACACTCAGCATTGACCCCCCTACCTGAGTTAGACAGTAATTGTGAACAGCCCGGGGCAGATATTTCACGATTGATTCCAGTTCACACACTCAGCATTGATCCCCCTGCCTGAGTTAGACAGGAAATGTGAACCACCCGGGGCAGATATTTCACTATTGATTCCAGTTCACACACTCAGCATTGACCCCCCTGCCTGAGTTAGACAGGAAATGTGAAATGCCCGGGGCAGATATTTCACTACTAATTCCAGTTCACACACTCAGCATTGATCTCCCTGCCTGAGTTAGACAGGAAATGTGAACCGCCCGGGGCAGATATTTCACTATTGATTCCAGTTCACACACTCATCATTGATCCCCCTGCCTGAGTTAGACAGGAAATGTGAAATGCCCGGGGCAGATATTTCACTACTAATTCCAGTTCACACACTCAGCATTGATCTCCCTGCCTGAGTTAGACAGGAAATGTGAACCGCCCGGGGCAGATATTTCACTCTTGATTCCAGTTCACACACTCAGCATTGACCCCCTTTCCTGAGTTAGACAGGAAATGTGAACCGCCCGCGGCAGATATTTCACTATTGATTCCAGTTCACACACTCAGCATCGATCCCCCTGCCTGAGTTAGACAGGAAATGTGAACCGCCCGGGGCAGATATTTCACTATTGATTCCAGTTCACACACTCAGCATTGATCCGCCTGCCTGAGTTAGACAGGAAATGTGAACCGCCCGGGGCAGATATTTCACTATTGGTCCCAGTTCACACACTCAGCATTGATCCCCCTGCCTGAGTTAGACAGGCAATGTGAACCGCCCGGGGTAGATATTTCACTATTGATTCCAGTTCACACACTCAGCATTGACCCCCCTGCCTGAGTTAGACAGGAAATGTGAACCGCCCGGACTAGATATTTCACTATTGATTCCAGTTCACACACTCAGCATTGATCCCCCTGCCTGAGTTAGACAGGAAATGTGTACCGCCCGGGGCAGATATTTCGCTATTGATTCCAGTTCACACACTCAACATTGATCCCCCTGCCTGAGTTAGACAGGAATTGTGAACCGCCCGGGGCAGATATTTCACTATTGATTCCAGTTCACACACTCAGCATTGACCCCCCCTGCCTGAGTTAGACAGGAAATGTGAACCGCCCGGGGCAGATATTTCACTATTGATTCCAGTTCACACACTCAGCATCGACCCCCCTGCCTGAGTTAGGCAGGAAATGTGAACCGCCCGGGGCAGATATTTCACTATTGATTCCAGATCACACACTCAGCATTGATCCCCCTGCCTGAGTTAGACAGGAAATGTGAACCGCCCGGGGCAGGTATTTCACTATTGATTCCAGTTCACACACTCAGCATTGACCCCCCTGCCTGAGTTAGACAGGAAATGTGAACCGCCCGGGGCAGATATTTCACTATTGATTCCAGTTCACACACTCAGCATCGACCCCCCTGCCTGAGTTAGGCAGGAAATGTGAACCGCCCGGGACAGATATTTCACTCATGATTCCAGTTCACACACTCAGCATCGATCCCCCTGCCTGAGTTAGACAGGAAATGTGAACCGCCCGGGGCAGATATTTCACTATTGAATCCAGTTCACACACTCAGCATTGATCCCCCTGCCTGAGTTAGACAGGAAATGTGAACCTCCCGGGGCAGATATTTCACTATTGATTCCAGTTCACACACTCAGCATTGACCCCCCTGCCTGAGTTAGACAGGAAATGTGAACCGCCCGGGGCAGATATTTCACTATTGATTCCAGTTCACACACTCAGCATTGATCCCCTTGCCTGAGTTAGACAGGAAATGTGAACCGCCCGGGGCAGATATTTCACTATTGATTGCAGTTCACACACTCAGCATTGACCCCCGCTGCCTGAGTTAGACAGGAAATGTGAACCGCCCGGGGCAGATATTTCACTATTGATTCCAGTTCATACACTCAGCATTGACCCCCCTGCCTGAGTTAGACAGAAAATGTGAACCGCCCGAGGTAGATATTTCACTATTGATTCCAGTTCACACACTCAGCATTGACCCCCCTGCCTGAGTTAGACAGGAAATGTGAACTGCCCGGGACAGATGTTTCACTATTGATTCCAGTTCACACACTCAGCATTGATCCCCCTGCCTGAGTTAGACAGGAAATGTGAACCGCTCGGGGCAGATATTTCACTATTGATTCCAGTTCACACACTCAGCATTGACCCCCCTGCCTGAGTTAGACAGGAAATGTGAACCGGCCGGGGCAGATATTTCACTATTGATTCCAGTTCACACACTCAGCATCGATCCCCCTGCCTGAGTTAGACAGGAAATGTGAACCGCCCGGTTCAGATATTTCTCTATTGATTCCAGTTCACAAACTCAGCATTGACCCCCCTGCCTGAGTTAGACAGGAAATGTGAACCGCCCGGGGCAGATATTTCACTATTGGTCCCAGTTCACACACTCAGCATTGACCCCCCTGCCTGAGTTAGACAGGAAATGTGAACCGCCCGGGGCAGATATTTCACTATTGATTCCAGTTCACACACTCAGCATTGACCCCCCTGCCTGAGTTAGACAGGAATTGTGAACCGCCCGGGGTAGATATTTCACTATTGAATCCAGTTCACACACTCAGCATTGACCCCCCTGCCTGAGTTAGACAGGAAATGTGAACCGCTCGGGGCAGATATTTCACTATTGATTCCAGTTCACAAACTCAGCATTGACCCCCCTGCCTGAGTTAGACAGGAAATGTGAACCGCCCGGGGCAGATATTTCACTATTGGTCCCAGTTCACACACTCAGCATTGACCCCCCTGCCTGAGTTAGACAGGAAATGTGAACCGCCCGGGGCAGATATTTCACTATTGATTCCAGTTCACACACTCAGCATTGACCCCCCTACCTGAGTTAGACAGGAATTGTGAACCGCCCGGGGTAGATATTTCACTATTGATTCCAGTTCACACACTCAGCATTGATCGTCCTGCCTGAGTTAGACAGGAAATGTGAACCGCCCGGGGCAGATATTTCACTATTGATTCCAGTTCACACACTCAGCATTGACCCCCCTGCCTGAGTTAGACAGGAAATGTGAACCGCCCGGGGCAGATATTTCACTATTGATTCCAGTTCACACACTCAGCATTGACCCCCCTGCCTGAGTTAGACAGGAAATGTGAACCGCCCGGGGCAGATATTTCACTATTGATTCCAGTTCACACACTCAGCATTGACCCCCCTGCCTGAGTTAGACAGGAAATGTGAACCGCCCGGGGCAGATATTTCACTTTTGATTCCAGTTCACACACTCAGCATTGACCCCCCTGCCTGAGTTAGACAGGAAATGTGAACTGCCCGGGGCAGATATTTCACTATTGATTCCAGTTCACACACTCAGCATTGATCCCCCTGCCTGAGTTAGACAGGAAATGTGAACCGCCCGGGGCAGATATTTCACTATTGATTGCAGTTCACACACTCAGCATTGACCCCCCTGCCTGAGTTAGACAGGAAATGTGAACCGCCCGGGGTAGATATTTCACTGTTGATTCCAGTTCACACACTCAGCATTGACCCCCCTGCCTGAGTTAGACAGGAATTGTGAACCGCCCGGGGTAGATATTTCACTATTGATTCCAGTTCACACACTCAGCATTGACCCCCCTGCCTGAGTTAGACAGGAAATGTGAACCGCCCGGGGCAGATATTTCACTATTGATTCCAGTTCACACACTCAGCATTGACCCCCCTGCCAGAGTTAGACAGGAAATGTGAACCGCCCGGGGCAGATATTTCGCTATTGATTCCAGTTCACACACTCAGCATTGATCCCCCTGCCTGAGTAAGACAGGAAATGTGAACCACCCGGGGCAGATATTTCACTATTGATTCCAGTTCACACACTCATCATTGATCCCCCTGCCTGAGTTAGACAGGAAATGTGAAATGCCCGGGGCAGATATTTCACTATTGATTCCAGTTCACACACTCAGCATTGATCCCCCTGCCTGAGTTAGACAGGAAATGTGAACCGCCCGGGGCAGATATTTCACTACTAATTCCAGTTCACACACTCAGCATTGATCTCCCTGCCTGAGTTAGACAGGAAATGTGAACCGCCCGGGGCAGATATTTCACTCTTGATTCCAGTTCACACACTCAGCATTGACCCCCTTTCCTGAGTTAGACAGGAAATGTGAACCGCCCGGTTCAGATATTTCACTATTGATTCCAGTTCACACACTCAGCATCGATCCCCCTGCCTGAGTTAGACAGGAAATGTGAACCGCCCGGGGCAGATATTTCACTATTGATTCCAGTTCACACACTCAGCATTGATCCGCCTGCCTGAGTTAGACAGGAAATGTGAACCGCCCGGGGCAGATATTTCACTATTGGTCCCAGTTCACACACTCAGCATTGATCCCCCTGCCTGAGTTAGACAGGCAATGTGAACCGCCCGGACTAGATATTTCACTATTGATTCCAGTTCACACACTCAGCATTGATCCCCCTGCCTGAGTTAGACAGGAAATGTGAACCGCCCGGGGCAGATATTTCACTATTGATTCCAGTTCACACACTCAGCATTGATCCCCCTGCCTGAGTTAGACAGGAAATGTGAACCGCCCGGGGCAGATATTTCACTATTGATTCCAGTTCACACACTCAGCATTGATCCCCCTGCCTGAGTTAGACAGGAAATGTGAACCGCCCGGGGCAGATATTTCACTATTGATTCCAGTTCACACACTCAGCATTGATCCCCCTGCCTGAGTTAGACAGGAAATGTGAACCGCCCGGGGCAGATATTTCACTATTGATTCCAGTTCACACACTCAGCATTGACCCCCCTGCCTGAGTTAGACAGGAAATGTGAACCGCCCGGGGCAGATATTTCACTATTGATTCCAGTTCACACACTCAGCATTGATCCGCCTGCCTGAGTTAGACAGGAAATGTCAACCGCCCGGGGCAGATATTTCACTATTGATTCCAGTTCACACACTCAGCATTGTCCCCCCTGCCTGAGTTAGACAGGAAATGTGAACCGCCCGGGGCAGATATTTCACTATTGGTCCCAGTTCACACACTCAGCATTGATCCCCCTGCCTGAGTTAGACAGGCAATGTGAACCGCCCGGGGCAGATATTTCACTATTGATTCCAGTTCACACACTCAGCATTGACCCCCCCTGCCTGAGTTAGACAGGAAATGTGAACCCCCCGGGGCAGATATTTCACTATTGATTCCAGTTCACACACTCAGCATTGATCCCCCTGCCTGAGTTAGACAGGAAATGTGAACCGCCCGGACTAGATATTTCACTATTGATTCCAGTTCACACACTCAGCATTGATCACCCTGTCTGAGTTAGACAGGAAATGTGAACCGCCCGGGGTAGATATTTCACTATTGATTCCAGTTCACACAATCAGCATTGACCCCCCTGCCTATGTTAGACAGGATATGTGAACCGCCCGGGGCAGATATTTCACTATTGATTCCAGTTCACACACTCCGCATTGACCCCCCTGCCTGAGTTAGACAAGAAATGTGAACCGCCTGGGGCAGATATTTCACTGTTTATTCCAGTTCACACACTCAGCATTGATCCCCCTGCCTGAGTTAGACAGGAAATGTGAACCGCCCGGGGCAGATATTTCACTATTGATTCCAGTTCACACACTCAGCATTGACCCCCCTGCCTGAGTTAGACAGGAAATGTGAACCGCCCGGGGCAGATATTTCACTATTGATTCCAGTTCACACACTCAGCATTGATCCCCCTGCCTGAGTTAGACAGGAAATGTGAACCGCCCGGGGCAGATATTTCACTATTGACTCCAGTTCACACACTCAGCATTGACCCCCCTGCCTGAGTTAGACAGGAAATGTGAACCGCCCGGACTAGATATTTCACTATTGATTCCAGTTCACACACTCAGCATTGATCCCCCTGCCTGAGTTAGACAGGAAATGTGAACCGCCCGGGGCAGATATTTCACTATTGATTCCAGTTCACACACTCAGCATTGATCCCCCTGCCTGAGTTAGACAGGAAATGTGAACCGCCCGGGGCAGATATTTCACTATTGATTCCAGTTCACACACTCAGCATTGACCCCCCTGCCTGAGTTAGACAGGAAATGTGAACTGCCCGGGGCAGATATTTCACTATTGATTCCAGTTCACACACTCAGCATCGACCCCCCTGCCTGAGTTAGGCAGGAAATGTGAACCGCCCGGGACAGATATTTCACTCATGATTCCTGTTCACACACTCAGCATTGACCCCCCTGCCTGAGTTAGACAGGAAATGTGAACCGCCCGGGGCAGATATTTCACTATTGATTCCAGTTCACACACTCAGCATTGATCCCCCTGCCTGAGTTAGACAGGAAATGTGAACCTCCCGGGGCAGATATTTCACTATTGATTCCAGTTCACACACTCAGCATTGACCCCCCTGCCTGAGTTAGACAGGAAATGTGAACCGCCCGGGGCAGATATTTCACTATTGATTCCAGTTCACACACTCAGCATTGACCCCCCTGCCTGAGTTAGACAGGAAATGTGAACCGCCCGGGGCAGATATTTCACTATTGATTCCAGTTCACACACTCAGCATTGATCGTCCTACCTGAGTTAGACAGGAAATGTGAACCGCCCGGAGCAGATATTTCACTATTGATTCCAGTTCACACACTCAGCATTGACCCCCCTGCCTGAGTTACACAGGAAATGTGAAGCGCCCGGGGCAGATATTTCACTTTTGATTCCAGTTGACACACTCAGCATTGACCCCCCTGCCTGAGTTAGACAGGAAATGTGAACCGCCCGGGGCAGATATTTCACTTTTGATTCCAGTTCACACACTCAGCATTGTCCCCCTGCCTGAGTTAGACAGGAAATGTGAACCGCCCGGGGCAGATATTTCACTATTGATTCCAGTTCACACACTCAGCATTGATCCCCTTGCCTGAGTTAGACAGGAAATGTGAACCGCCCGGGGCAGATATTTCACTATTGATTGCAGTTCACACACTCAGCATTGACCCCCGCTGCCTGAGTTAGACAGGAAATGTGAACCGCCCGGGGCAGATATTTCACTATTGATTCCAGTTCATACACTCAGCATTGACACCCCTGCCTGAGTTAGACAAGAAATGTGAAACGCCCGGGGCAGATATTTCACTATTGATTCCAGTTCACACACTCAGCATTGACCCCCCTGCCTGAGTTAGACAGGAAATGTGAACCGCCCGGGGCAGATATTTCACTATTGATTCCAGTTCATACACTCAGCATTGATCCCCCTGCCTGAGTTAGACAGGAAATGTGAACCGCCCGGGGCAGATATTTCACTATTGATTCCAGTTCACACACTCAGCATCGACCCCCCTGCCTGAGTTAGACAGGAAATGTGAATCGCCCGGGGCAGATATTTCACTATTGATTCCAGTTCACACACTCAGCATTGATGCCCCGGCCTGAGTTAGACAGGAAATGTGATCCGCCCGGAGCAGATATTTCACTATTGATTCCAGTTCACACACTCAGCATCGACCCCCCTGCCTGAGTTAGACAGGAAATGTGAACCGCCCGGGGTAGATATTTCACTATTGATTCCAGTTCACACACTCAGCATTGACCCCCCTGCCTGAGTTAGACAGGAAATGTGAACCGCCCGGGGCAGATATTTCACTATTGATTCCAGTTCACACACTCAGCATTGACCCCCCTGCCTGAGTTAGACAGGAAATGTGAACCGCCCGGGGCAGATATTTCACTATTGATTCCAGTTCACACACTCAGCATTGATCGTCCTGCCTGAGTTAGACAGGAAATGTGAACCGCCCGGGGCAGATATTTCACTATTGATTCCAGTTCACACACTCAGCATTGAACCCCATGCCTGAGTTAGACAGGAAATGTGAACCGCCCAGGGCAGATATTTCACTATTGATTCCAGTTCACACACTCAGCATTGACCCCCCCTGCCTGAGTTAGACAGGAAATGTGAACCGCCCAGGACAGATATTTCACTATTGATTCCAGTTCACACACTCAGCATTGATCCCCCTGCCTGAGTTAGACAGGAAATGTGAACCGCCCGGGGCAGATATTTCACTATTGATTCCAGTTCACACACTCAGCATTGAACCCCTGCCTGAGTTAGACAGGAAATGTGAACTGCCCGGGACAGATGTTTCACTATTGATTCCAGTTCACACACTCAGCATTGATCCCCCTGCCTGAGTTAGACAGGAAATGTGAACCGCCCGGAGCAGATATTTCACTATTGATTCCAGTTCACACACTCAGCATTGATCCGCCTACCTGAGTTAGACAGGAAATGTGAACCGCCCGGGGCAGATATTTCACTATTGAATCCAGTTCACACACTCAGCATTGATCCCCCTGCCTGAGTTAGACAGGAAATGTGAACCGCCCGGGGCAGATATTTCACTATTGATTCCAGTTCACACACTCAGCATTGACCCCCATGCCTGAGTTAGACAGGAAATGTGAACCGCCCGGGGCAGATATTTCACTATTGGTCCCAGTTCACACACTCAGCATTGACCCCCCTGCCTGAGTTAGACAGAAAATGTGAACCGCCCGGGGTAGATATTTCACTATTGATTCCAGTTCACACACTCAGCATTGATCCCCCTGCCTGAGTTAGACAGGAATTGTGAACCGCCCGGGGCAGATATTTCACTATTGATTCCAGTTCACACACTCAGCATTGATCGTCCTGCCTGAGTTAGACAGGAAATGTGAACCGCCCGGGGCAGATATTTCACTATTGATTCCAGTTCACACACTCAGCATTGATCCCCCTGCCTGAGTTAGACAGGAAATGTGAACCGCCCGGGGCAGATATTTCACTATTGATTCCAGTTCACACACTCAGCATTGATCCCCCTGCCTGAGTTAGACAGGAAATGTGAACCGCCCGGGGCAGATATTTCACTATTGATTCCAGTTCACACACTCAGCATTGATCCCCCTGCCTGAGTTAGACAGGAAATGTGAACCGCCCGGGGCAGATATTTCACTATTGATTCCAGTTCACACACTCAGCATTGATCCCCCTGCCTGAGTTAGACAGGAAATGTGAACCACCCCGGGCAGATATATCACTATTGATTCCAGTTCACACACTCAGCATTGACCCCCCTGCCTGAGTTAGACAGGAATTGTGAACCGCCCGGGGTAGATATTTCACTATTGAATCCAGTTCACACACTCAGCATTGATCCCCCTGCCTGAGTTAGACAGGAAATGTGAACCGCTCGGGGCAGATATTTCACTATTGATTCCAGTTCACAAACTCAGCATTGACCCCCCTGCCTGAGTTAGACAGGAAATGTGAACCTCCCGGGACAGATATTTCACTATTGATTCCAGTTCACACACTCAGCATTGACCCCCCTGCCTGAGTTAGACAGGAAATGTGAACCGCCCGGGGTAGATATTTCACTATTGATTCCAGTTCACACACTCAGCATTGACCCCCCTGCCTGAGTTTGACAGGAATTGTGAACCGCCCGGGGTAGATATTTCACTATTGATTCCAGTTCACACACTCAGCATTGATCGTCCTGCCTGAGTTAGACAGGAAATGTGAACTGCCCGGGGCAGATGTTTCACTATTGATTCCAGTTCACACACTCAGCATCGACCCCCCTGCCTGAGTTAGACAGGAAATGTGAACCGCCCGGGGCAGATATTTCACTATTGATTCCAGTTCACACACTCAGCATTGACCCCCCTGCCTGAGTTAGACAGGAAATGTGAACCGCCGGGACAGATATTTCACTCTTGATTCCAGTTCACACACTCAGCATTGATCCCCCTGCCTGAGTTAGACAGGAAATGTGAACCTCCCGGGACAGATATTTCACTATTGATTCCAGTTCACACACTCAGCATTGACCCCCCTGCCTGAGTTAGACAGGAAATGTGAACCGCCCGGGGCAGATATTTCACTATTGATTCCAGTTCACACACTCAGCATTGATCCCCCTGCCTGAGTTAGACAGGAAATGTGAACCGCCCGGGGCAGATATTTCACAATTGATTCCAGTTCACACACTCAGCATTGACCCCCCTGCCTGAGTTAGACAGGAAATGTGAACCGCCCGGGGCAGATATTTCACTATTGATTCCAGTTCACACACTCAGCATTGACCCCCCTGCCTGAGTTAGACAGGAAATGTGAACCGCCCCGGGCAGATATTTCACTATTTATTCCAGTTCACACACTCAGCATTGATCTCCCTGCCTGAGTTAGACAGGAAATGTGAACCGCCCGGGGCAGATATTTCACTATTGATTCCAGTTCACACACTCAGCATTGACCCCCCTGCCTGAGTTAGACAGGAAATGTGAACCGCCCGGGGCAGATATTTCACTATTGATTCCAGTTCACACACTCAGCATTGATCCCCCTGCCTGAGTTAGACAGGAAATGTGAACCGCCCGGGGCAGATATTTCACTATTGATTCCAGTTCACACACTCAGCATCGACCCCCCTGCCTGAGTTAGACAGGAAATGTGAACCGCCCGGGGCAGATATTTCACTATTGATTCCAGTTCACACACTCAGCATTGATCCCCCTGCCTGAGTTAGACAGGAAATGTGAACCGCCCGGGGCAGATATTTCACTATTGATTCCAGTTCACACACTCAGCATTGACCCCCCTGCCTGAGTTAGACAGGAAATGTGAATCGCTCGGGGCAGATATTTCACTATTGATTCCAGTTCACACACTCAGCATTGACCCCCCTGCCTGAGTTAGACAGGAAATGTGAACCGCCCGGGGCAGATATTTCACGATTGATTCCAGTTCACACACTCAGCATTGATCCCCCTGCCTGAGTTAGATAGGAAATGTGAACCGCCCGGTGCAGATATTTCACTATTGATTCCAGTTCACACACTCAGCATCGACCCCCCTGCCTGAGTTAGACAGGAAATGTGAACAGCCCGGGGTAGATATTTCACTATTGATTCCAGTTCACACACTCAGCATTGATCGTCCTGCCTGAGTTAGACAGGAAATGTGAACCGCCCGGGGCAGATATTTCACTATTGATTCCAGTTCACACACTCAGCATTGACCCCCCTGCCTGAGTTAGACAGGAAATGTGAACCGCCCGGGGCAGATATTTCACTATTGATTCCAGTTCACACACTCAGCATCGACCCCCCTGCCTGAGTTAGACAGGAAATGTGAACCGCCCGGGACAGATATTTCACTATTGATTCCAGTTCACACACTCAGCATTGATCCCCCTCCCTGAGTTAGACAGGAAATGTGAACCGCCCGGGGCAGATATTTCACTATTGATTCCAGTTCACACACTCAGCATTGATCCCCCTGCCAGAGTTAGACAGGAAATGTGAACCGCCCGGGGCAGATATTTCACTATTGATTCCAGTTCACACACTCATCTTTGACCCCCCTGCCTGAGTTAGACAGGAATTGTGAACCGCCCGGGGTAGATATTTCACTATTGAATCCAGTTCACACACTCAGCATTGATCCCCCTGCCTGAGTTAGACAGGAAATGTGAACCGCCCGGGGCAGATATTTCACTATTGATTCCAGTTCACACACTCAGCATTGACCCCCCTGCCTGAGTTAGACAGGAAATGTGAACCGCCCGGGGCAGATATTTCACTATTGATTCCAGTTCACACACTCAGCATCGACACCCCTGCCTGAGTTAGGCAGGAAATGTGAACCGCCCGGGACAGATATTTCACTCATGATTCCTGTTCACACACTCAGCATTGACCCCCCTGCCTGAGTTAGACAGGAAATGTGAACCGCCCGGGGCAGATATTTCACTATTGATTCCAGTTCACACACTCAGCATTGATCCCCCTGCCTGAGTTAGACAGGAAATGTGAACCTCCCGGGGCAGATATTTCAATATTGATTCCAGTTCACACACTCAGCATTGACCCCCCTGCCTGAGTTAGACAGGAAATGTGAACCGCCCGGGGCAGATATTTCACTATTGATTCCAGTTCACACACTCAGCATTGACCCCCCTGCCTGAGTTAGACAGGAAATGTGAACCGCCCGGGGCAGATATTTCACTATTGATTCCAGTTCACACACTCAGCATTGATCGTCCTACCTGAGTTAGACAGGAAATGTGAACCGCCCGGAGCAGATATTTCACTATTGATTCCAGTTCACACACTCAGCATTGACCCCCCTGCCTGAGTTACACAGGAAATGTGAAGCGCCCGGGGCAGATATTTCACTTTTGATTCCAGTTGACACACTCAGCATTGACCCCCCTGCCTGAGTTAGACAGGAAATGTGAACCGCCCGGGGCAGATATTTCACTTTTGATTCCAGTTCACACACTCAGCATTGTCCCCCTGCCTGAGTTAGACAGGAAATGTGAACCGCCCGGGGCAGATATTTCACTATTGATTCCAGTTCACACACTCAGCATTGATCCCCTTGCCTGAGTTAGACAGGAAATGTGAACCGCCCGGGGCAGATATTTCACTATTGATTGCAGTTCACACACTCAGCATTGACCCCCGCTGCCTGAGTTAGACAGGAAATGTGAACCGCCCGGGGCAGATATTTCACTATTGATTCCAGTTCATACACTCAGCATTGACACCCCTGCCTGAGTTAGACAAGAAATGTGAAACGCCCGGGGCAGATATTTCACTATTGATTCCAGTTCACACACTCAGCATTGACCCCCCTGCCTGAGTTAGACAGGAAATGTGAACCGCCCGGGGCAGATATTTCACTATTGATTCCAGTTCATACACTCAGCATTGATCCCCCTGCCTGAGTTAGACAGGAAATGTGAACCGCCCGGGGCAGATATTTCACTATTGATTCCAGTTCACACACTCAGCATCGACCCCCCTGCCTGAGTTAGACAGGAAATGTGAATCGCCCGGGGCAGATATTTCACTATTGATTCCAGTTCACACACTCAGCATTGATGCCCCGGCCTGAGTTAGACAGGAAATGTGATCCGCCCGGAGCAGATATTTCACTATTGATTCCAGTTCACACACTCAGCATCGACCCCCCTGCCTGAGTTAGACAGGAAATGTGAACCGCCCGGGGTAGATATTTCACTATTGATTCCAGTTCACACACTCAGCATTGACCCCCCTGCCTGAGTTAGACAGGAAATGTGAACCGCCCGGGGCAGATATTTCACTATTGATTCCAGTTCACACACTCAGCATTGACCCCCCTGCCTGAGTTAGACAGGAAATGTGAACCGCCCGGGGCAGATATTTCACTATTGATTCCAGTTCACACACTCAGCATTGATCGTCCTGCCTGAGTTAGACAGGAAATGTGAACCGCCCGGGGCAGATATTTCACTATTGATTCCAGTTCACACACTCAGCATTGAACCCCATGCCTGAGTTAGACAGGAAATGTGAACCGCCCAGGGCAGATATTTCACTATTGATTCCAGTTCACACACTCAGCATTGACCCCCCCTGCCTGAGTTAGACAGGAAATGTGAACCGCCCAGGACAGATATTTCACTATTGATTCCAGTTCACACACTCAGCATTGATCCCCCTGCCTGAGTTAGACAGGAAATGTGAACCGCCCGGGGCAGATATTTCACTATTGATTCCAGTTCACACACTCAGCATTGAACCCCTGCCTGAGTTAGACAGGAAATGTGAACTGCCCGGGACAGATGTTTCACTATTGATTCCAGTTCACACACTCAGCATTGATCCCCCTGCCTGAGTTAGACAGGAAATGTGAACCGCCCGGAGCAGATATTTCACTATTGATTCCAGTTCACACACTCAGCATTGATCCGCCTACCTGAGTTAGACAGGAAATGTGAACCGCCCGGGGCAGATATTTCACTATTGAATCCAGTTCACACACTCAGCATTGATCCCCCTGCCTGAGTTAGACAGGAAATGTGAACCGCCCGGGGCAGATATTTCACTATTGATTCCAGTTCACACACTCAGCATTGACCCCCATGCCTGAGTTAGACAGGAAATGTGAACCGCCCGGGGCAGATATTTCACTATTGGTCCCAGTTCACACACTCAGCATTGACCCCCCTGCCTGAGTTAGACAGAAAATGTGAACCGCCCGGGGTAGATATTTCACTATTGATTCCAGTTCACACACTCAGCATTGATCCCCCTGCCTGAGTTAGACAGGAATTGTGAACCGCCCGGGGCAGATATTTCACTATTGATTCCAGTTCACACACTCAGCATTGATCGTCCTGCCTGAGTTAGACAGGAAATGTGAACCGCCCGGGGCAGATATTTCACTATTGATTCCAGTTCACACACTCAGCATTGATCCCCCTGCCTGAGTTAGACAGGAAATGTGAACCGCCCGGGGCAGATATTTCACTATTGATTCCAGTTCACACACTCAGCATTGATCCCCCTGCCTGAGTTAGACAGGAAATGTGAACCGCCCGGGGCAGATATTTCACTATTGATTCCAGTTCACACACTCAGCATTGATCCCCCTGCCTGAGTTAGACAGGAAATGTGAACCGCCCGGGGCAGATATTTCACTATTGATTCCAGTTCACACACTCAGCATTGATCCCCCTGCCTGAGTTAGACAGGAAATGTGAACCACCCCGGGCAGATATATCACTATTGATTCCAGTTCACACACTCAGCATTGACCCCCCTGCCTGAGTTAGACAGGAATTGTGAACCGCCCGGGGTAGATATTTCACTATTGAATCCAGTTCACACACTCAGCATTGATCCCCCTGCCTGAGTTAGACAGGAAATGTGAACCGCTCGGGGCAGATATTTCACTATTGATTCCAGTTCACAAACTCAGCATTGACCCCCCTGCCTGAGTTAGACAGGAAATGTGAACCTCCCGGGACAGATATTTCACTATTGATTCCAGTTCACACACTCAGCATTGACCCCCCTGCCTGAGTTAGACAGGAAATGTGAACCGCCCGGGGTAGATATTTCACTATTGATTCCAGTTCACACACTCAGCATTGACCCCCCTGCCTGAGTTTGACAGGAATTGTGAACCGCCCGGGGTAGATATTTCACTATTGATTCCAGTTCACACACTCAGCATTGATCGTCCTGCCTGAGTTAGACAGGAAATGTGAACTGCCCGGGGCAGATGTTTCACTATTGATTCCAGTTCACACACTCAGCATCGACCCCCCTGCCTGAGTTAGACAGGAAATGTGAACCGCCCGGGGCAGATATTTCACTATTGATTCCAGTTCACACACTCAGCATTGACCCCCCTGCCTGAGTTAGACAGGAAATGTGAACCGCCGGGACAGATATTTCACTCTTGATTCCAGTTCACACACTCAGCATTGATCCCCCTGCCTGAGTTAGACAGGAAATGTGAACCTCCCGGGACAGATATTTCACTATTGATTCCAGTTCACACACTCAGCATTGACCCCCCTGCCTGAGTTAGACAGGAAATGTGAACCGCCCGGGGCAGATATTTCACTATTGATTCCAGTTCACACACTCAGCATTGATCCCCCTGCCTGAGTTAGACAGGAAATGTGAACCGCCCGGGGCAGATATTTCACTATTGATTCCAGTTCACACACTCAGCATTGACCCCCCTGCCTGAGTTAGACAGGAAATGTGAACCGCCCGGGGCAGATATTTCACTATTGATTCCAGTTCACACACTCAGCATTGACCCCCCTGCCTGAGTTAGACAGGAAATGTGAACCGCCCCGGGCAGATATTTCACTATTTATTCCAGTTCACACACTCAGCATTGATCTCCCTGCCTGAGTTAGACAGGAAATGTGAACCGCCCGGGGCAGATATTTCACTATTGATTCCAGTTCACACACTCAGCATTGACCCCCCTGCCTGAGTTAGACAGGAAATGTGAACCGCCCGGGGCAGATATTTCACTATTGATTCCAGTTCACACACTCAGCATTGATCCCCCTGCCTGAGTTAGACAGGAAATGTGAACCGCCCGGGGCAGATATTTCACTATTGATTCCAGTTCACACACTCAGCATCGACCCCCCTGCCTGAGTTAGACAGGAAATGTGAACAGCCCGGGGTAGATATTTCACTATTGATTCCAGTTCACACACTCAGCATTGATCGTCCTGCCTGAGTTAGACAGGAAATGTGAACCGCCCGGGGCAGATATTTCACTATTGATTCCAGTTCACACACTCAGCATTGACCCCCCTGCCTGAGTTAGACAGGAAATGTGAACCGCCCGGGGCAGATATTTCACTATTGATTCCAGTTCACACACTCAGCATCGACCCCCCTGCCTGAGTTAGACAGGAAATGTGAACCGCCCGGGACAGATATTTCACTATTGATTCCAGTTCACACACTCAGCATTGATCCCCCTCCCTGAGTTAGACAGGAAATGTGAACCGCCCGGGGCAGATATTTCACTATTGATTCCAGTTCACACACTCAGCATTGATCCCCCTGCCAGAGTTAGACAGGAAATGTGAACCGCCCGGGGCAGATATTTCACTATTGATTCCAGTTCACACACTCATCTTTGACCCCCCTGCCTGAGTTAGACAGGAATTGTGAACCGCCCGGGGTAGATATTTCACTATTGAATCCAGTTCACACACTCAGCATTGATCCCCCTGCCTGAGTTAGACAGGAAATGTGAACCGCTCGGGGCAGATATTTCACTCTTGATTCCAGTTCACACACTCAGCATCGATCCCCCTGCCTGAGTTAGACAGGAAATGTGAACCGCCCGGGGCAGATATTTCACTATTGATTCCAGTTCACACACTCAGCATTGATCGTCCTGCCTGAATTAGACAGGGAATGTGAACCGCCCGGGGCAGATATTTCACTATTAATTCCAGTTCACACACTCAGCATTGACCCCCCTGCCTGAGTTAGACAGGAAATGTGAACCGCCCGGGGCAGATATTTCTCTATTGATTCCAGTTCACACACTCAGCATTGACCCCCCTGCCTGAGTTAGACAGGAAATGTGAACCGCCCGGGGCAGATATTTCACTATTGATTCCAGTTCACTCACTCAGCATTGACCCCCCCTGCCTGAGTTAGACAGGAAATGTGAACCTCCCGGGGTAGATATTTCACTATTGATTCCAGTTCACACACTCAGCATTGACCCCCCTGCCAGAGTTAGACAGGAAATGTGAACCGCCCGGGGTAGATATTTCACTATTGATTCCAGTTCACACACTCAGCATTGATCCCCCTGCCTGAGTTAGACAGGAAATGTGAACCTCCCGGGGCAGATATTTCACTATTGATTCCAGTTCACTCACTCAGCATTGACCCCCCCTGCCTGAGTTAGACAGGAAATGTGAACCTCCCGGGGTAGATATTTCACTATTGATTCCAGTTCACACACTCAGCATTGACCCCCCTGCCAGAGTTAGACAGGAAATGTGAACCGCCCGGGGTAGATATTTCACTCTTGATTCCAGTTCACACACTCAGCATTTACCCCCCTTCCTGAGTTAGACAGGAAATGTGAACCGCCCGGGGCAGATATTTCACTATTGATTCCAGTTCACACACTCAGCATTGACCCCCCTGCCTGAGTTAGACAGGAAATGTGAACCGCCCGGGGCAGATATTTCACTATTGATTCCAGTTCACACACTCAGCATTGACCCCCCTGCCTGAGTTAGACAGGAAATGTGAACCGCCCGGGGTAGATATTTCACTATTGATTCCAGTTCACACACTCAGCATTGATCCCCCTGCCTGAGTTAGACAGGAAATGTGAACCGCCCGGGGCAGATATTTCACTACTAATTCCAGTTCACACACTCAGCATTGATCTCCCTGCCTGAGTTAGACAGGAAATGTGAACCGCCCGGGGCAGATATTTAACTCTTGATTCCAGTTCACACACTCAGCATTGACCCCCCTTCCTGAGTTAGATAGGAAATGTGAACCGCCCGGGGCAGATATTTCACTATTGATTCCAGTTCACACACTCAGCATCGACCCCCCTGCCTGAGTTAGACAGGAAATGTGAACAGCCCGGGGTAGATATTTCACTATTGATTCCAGTTCACACACTCAGCATTGATCGTCCTGCCTGAGTTAGACAGGAAATGTGAACAGCCCGGGGCAGATATTTCACTACTAATTCCAGTTCACACACTCAGCATTGATCTCCCTGCCTGAGTTAGACAGAAAATGTGAACCGCCCGGGGCAGATATTTCACTCTTGATTCCAGTTCACACACTCAGCATTGACCCCCCTTCCTGAGTTAGACAGGAAATGTGAACCGCCCGGGGCAGATATTTCACTATTGATTCCAGTTCACACACTCAGCATTGACCCCCCTGCCTGAGTTAGACAGGAAATGTGAACCGCCCGGGGCAGATATTTCACTATTGATTCCAGTTCACACACTCAGCATCGACCCCCCTGCCTGAGTTAGACAGGAAATGTGAACCGCCCGGGGCAGATATTTCACTTTTGATTCCAGTTCACACACTCAGCATTGATTGATCCCCCTGCCTGAGTTAGACAGGAAATGTGAACCGCCAGGGGCAGATATTTCACAATTGATTACAGTTCACACACTCAGCATTCACCCCCCTGCTGAGTTAGACAGGAAATGTGAACCGCCCGGGGCAGATATTTCACTATTGATTCCAGTTCACACACTCAGCATTGATCCCCCTGCCTGAGTTAGACAGGAAATGTGAACCGCCCGGGGCAGATATTTCACTATTGATTCCAGTTCACACACTCAGCATTGATCCCCCTGCCTGATTTAGACAGGAAATGTGAACCGCCCGGGACAGATATTTCACTATTGATTCCAGTTCACACACTCAGCATTGATCCCCCTCCCTGAGTTAGACAGGAAATGTGAACCGCCCGGGGCAGATATTTCACTATTGATTCCAGTTCACACACTCAGCATTGATCCCCCTGCCAGAGTTAGACAGGAAATGTGAACCGCCCGGGGCAGATATTTCACTATTGATTCCAGTTCACACACTCATCTTTGACCCCCCTGCCTGAGTTAGACAGGAATTGTGAACCGCCCGGGGTAGATATTTCACTATTGAATCCAGTTCACACACTCAGCATTGATCCCCCTGCCTGAGTTAGACAGGAAATGTGAACCGCTCGGGGCAGATATTTCACTATTGATTCCAGTTCACAAACTCAGCATTGACCCCCCTGCCTGAGTTAGACAGGAAATGTGAACCGCCCGGGGCAGATATTTCACTATTGGTCCCAGTTCACACACTCAGCATTGACCCCCCTGCCTGAGTTAGACAGAAAATGTGAACCGCCCGGGGCAGATATTTCACTATTGATTCCAGTTCACACACTCAGCATTGATCGTACTGCCTGAGTTGGACAGGAAATGTGAACCGCCCGGGGCAGATATTTCACTATTGATTCCAGTTCACACACTCAGCATTGATCCCCCTGCCTGAGTTAGACAGGAAATGTGAACCACCCGGGGCAGATATTTCACTATTGATTCCAGTTCACACACTCATCATTGATCCCCCTGCCTGAGTTATACAGGAAATGTGAAATGCCCGGGGCAGATATTTCACTACTAATTCCAGTTCACACACTCAGCATTGATCACCCTGCCTGAGTTAGACAGGAAATGTGAACCGCCCGGGGCAGATATTTCACTATTGATTCCAGTTCAGACACTCAGCATTGATCCCCCTGCCTGAGTTAGACAGGAAATGTGAACCGCTCGGGGCAGATATTTCACTATTGATTCCAGTTCACAAACTCAGCATGGACCCCCCTGCCTGAGTTAGACAGGAAATGTGAACCGCCCGGGGCAGATATTTCACTCTTGATTCCAGTTCACACACTCAGCATTGGTCCCCCTGCCTGAGTTAGACAGGAAATGTGAACCGCCCGGGGCAGATATTTCACTATTGATTCCAGTTCACACACTCAGCATTAATCCCCCTGCCTGAGTTAGACAGGAAATGTGAACCGCACGGCGCAGATATTTCACTATTGATTCCAGTTCACACACTCAGCATCGATCCCCCTACCTGAGTTAGACAGGAAATGTGAACCGCCCGGGGTAGATATTTCACTATTGATTCCAGTTCACACACTCAGCATTGACCCCCCTGCCTGAGTTAGACAGGAAATGTGAACCGCCCGGGGCAGATATTTCACTATTGGTCCCAGTTCACACACTCAGCATTGACCCCCCTTCCTGAGTTAGACAGGAAATGTGAACCGCCCGGGGCAGATATTTCACTATTGATTCCAGTTCACACACTCAGCATCGATCCCCCTGCCTGAGTTAGACAGGAAATGTGAACCGCCCGGGGCAGATATTTCACTATTCATTCCAGTTCACACACTCAGCATTGACCCCCCTGCCTGAGTTAGACAGGAAATGTGAACCGCCCGGGGCAGATATTTCACTATTGATTCCAGTTCACACACTCAGCATTGATCGTCCTGCCTGAGTTAGACAGGAAATGTGAACCGCCCGGGGCAGATATTTCACTATTGATTCCAGTTCACACACTCAGCATTGACCCCCCTGCCTGAGTTAGACAGGAAATGTGAACCGCCCGGGGTAGATATTTCACTATTGATTCCAGTTCACACACTCAGCATTGATCGTCCTGCCTGAGTTAGACAGGAAATGTGAACCGCCCGGGGTAGATATTTCACTATTGATTCCAGTTCACACACTCAGCATTGACCCCCCTGCCTGTGTTAGACAGGAAATGTGAACCGCCCGGGGCAGATATTTCACTATTGATTCCAGTTCACACACTCAGCATTGACCCCCCTGCCTGAGTTAGACAGGAAATGTGAACCGCCCGGGGCAGATATTTCACTATTGATTCCAGTTCACACACTCAGCATTGATCGTCCTGCCTGAGTTAGACAGGAAATGTGAACCGCCCGGGGCAGATATTTCACTATTGATTCCAGTTCACACACACAGCATTGACCCCCCTGCTGAGTTAGACAGGAAATGTCAACCGCCCGGGGCAGATATTTCACTATTGATTCCAATTCACACACTCAGCATTGATCCCCCTGCCTGAGTTAGACAGGAAATGTGAACCGCCCGGGGTAGATATTTCACTATTGATTCCAGTTCACACACTCAGCATTGACCCCCCTGCGTGAGTTAGACAGGAAATGTGAACCGCCCGGGGCAGATATTTCACTATTGATTCCAGTTCACACACTCAGCATTGATCGTCCTGCCTGAGTTAGACAGGAAATGTGAACCGCCCGGGGCAGATATTTCACTATTGATTCCAGTTCACACACACAGCATTGACCCCCCTGCTGAGTTAGACAGGAAATGTCAACCGCCCGGGGCAGATATTTCACTATTGATTCCAATTCACACACTCAGCATTGATCCCCCTGCCTGAGTTAGACAGGAAATGTGAACCGCCCGGGGCAGATATTTCACTATTGATTCCAGTTCACACACTCAGCATTGACCCCCCTGCCTGAGTTAGACAGGAAATGTGAACCGCCCGGGGCAGATATTTCACTATTGATTCCAGTTCACACACTCAGCATTGATCGTCCTGCCTGAGTTAGACAGGAAATGTGAACCGCCCGGGGCAGATATTTCACTATTGATTCCAGTTCACACACACAGCATTGACCCCCCTGCTGAGTTAGACAGGAAATGTCAACCGCCCGGGGCAGATATTTCACTATTGATTCCAATTCACACACTCAGCATTGATCCCCCTGCCTGAGTTAGACAGGAAATGTGAACCGCCCGGGGTAGATATTTCACTATTGATTCCAGTTCACACACTCAGCATTGACCCCCCTGCCTGAGTTAGACAGGAAATGTGAACCGCCCGGGGCAGATATTTCACTATTGATTCCAGTTCACACACTCAGCATTGATCGTCCTGCCTGAGTTAGACAGGAAATGTGAACCGCCCGGGGCAGATATTTCACTATTGATTCCAGTTCACACACACAGCATTGACCCCCCTGCTGAGTTAGACAGGAAATGTCAACCGCCCGGGGCAGATATTTCACTATTGATTCCAATTCACACACTCAGCATTGATCCCCCTGCCTGAGTTAGACAGGAAATGTGAACCGCCCGGGGCAGATATTTCACTATTGATTCCAGTTCACACACTCAGCATTGATCCCCCTGCCTGAGTTAGACAGGAAATGTGAACCGCCCGGGGCAGATATTTCACTATTGATTCCAGTTCACACACACAGCATTGACCCCCCTGCTGAGTTAGACAGGAAATGTCAACCGCCCGGGGCAGATATTTCACTATTGATTCCAGTTCACACACTCAGCATTGATCCCCCTGCCTGAGTTAGACAGGAAATGTGAACCGCCCCGGGCAGATATTTCACTATTGATTCCAGTTCACACACACAGCATTGACCCCCCTGCTGAGTTAGACAGGAAATGTCAACCGCCCGGGGCAGATATTTCACTATTGATTCCAATTCACACACTCAGCATTGATCCCCCTGCCTGAGTTAGACAGGAAATGTGAACCGCCCGGGGCAGATATTTCACTATTGATTCCAGTTCACACACTCAGCATTGATCTCCCTGCCTGAGTTAGACAGAAAATGTGAACCGCCCGGGGCAGATATTTCACTATTGATTCCAGTTCACACACTCAGCAGTGACCCCCCTGCCTGAGTTAGACAGGAAATGTGAACCGCCCGGGGCAGATATTTCACTATTGATTCCAGTTCACACACTCAGCATTGACACCCCTGCCTGAGTTAGACAGGAAATGTGAACCGCCCGGGGCAGATATTTCACTATTGATTCCAGTTCACACACTCAGCATTGATCCCCCTGCCTGAGTTAGACAGGAAATGTGAACTGCCCGGGTCAGATATTTCACTATTGTTTCCAGTTCACACACTCAGCATTGACCCCCCTGCCTGAGTTAGACAGGAAATGTGAACCGCCCGGGGCAGATATTTCACTATTGATTCCAGTTCACACACTCAGCATTGACCCCCCTGCCTGAGTTAGACAGGAAATGTGAACCGCCCGGGACAGATATTTCACTATTGATTCCAGTTCACACACTCAGCATTGACCCCCCTGCCTGAGTTAGACAGGAAATGTGAACCACCCGGGGCAGATATTTCACTATTGATTCCAGTTCACACACTCAGCATTGATCCCCCTGCCTGAGTTAGACAGGAAATGTGAACCGCCCGGGGCAGATATTTCACTATTGATTCCAGTTCACACACTCAGCATCGACCCCCCCTGCCTGAGTTAGACAGGAAATGTGAACCGCCCGGGACAGATATTTCACTATTGATTCCAGTTCACACACTCAGCATTGACCCCCCTGCCTGAGTTAGACAGGAAATGTGAACCGCCCGGGGCAGATATTTCACTATTGATTCCAGTTCACACACTCAGCATTGACCCCCCTGCCTGAGTTAGACAGGAAATGTGAACCGCTCGGGGCAGATATTTCACTATTGATTCCAGTTCACACACTCAGCATTGACCCCCCTGCCTGAGTTAGACAGGAAATGTGAACCGCCCGGGGCAGATATTTCACTATTGATTCCAGTTCACACACTCAGCATTGACCCCCCTGCCTGAGTTAGACAGGAAATGTGAACCGCCCGGGGCAGATATTTCACTATTGATTCCAGTCCACACACTCAGCATTGACCCCCCTGCCTGAGTTAGACAGGAAATGTGAACCGCCCGGGGCAGATATTTCACTATTGATTCCAGTTCACACACTCAGCATTGATCCCCCTGCCTGAGTTAGACAGGAAATGTGAACCGCCCGGGGCAGATATTTCACTATTGATTCCAGTTCACACACTCAGCATTGACCCCCCTGCCTGAGTTAGACAGGAAATGTGAACCGCCCGGGGCAGATATTTCACTATTGATTCCAGTTCACACACTCAGCATTGATCCCCCTGCCTGAGTTAGACAGGAAATGTGAACCGCCCGGGGCAGATATTTCACTATTGATTCCAGTTCACACACTCAGCATTGACCCCCCTGCCTGAGTTAGACAGGAAATGTGAACCACCCGGGGCAGATATTTCACTATTGATTCCAGTTCACACACTCAGCATTGACCCCCCTGCCTGAGTTAGACAGGAAATGTGAACCGCCCGGGGCAGATATTTCACTATTGATTCCAGTTCCCACACTCAGCATTGACCCCCCTGCCTGAGTTAGACAGGAAATGTGAACCGCCCGGGGCAGATATTTCACTATTGATTCCAGTTCACACACTCAGCATTGATCCCCCTGCCTGAGTTAGACAGGAAATGTGAACCGCCCGGGGCAGATATTTCACTATTGATTCCAGTTCACACACTCAGCATTGACCCCCCTGCCTGAGTTAGACAGGAAATGTGAACCGCCCGGGGCAGATATTTCACTATTGATTCCAGTTCACACACTCAGCATCGACCCCCCTGCCTGAGTTAGACAGGAAATGTGAACCGCCCGGGGCAGATATTTCACTATTGATTCCAGTTCACACACTCAGCATTGACCCCCCTGCCTGAGTTAGACAGGAAATGTGAACCGCCCGGGGCAGATATTTCACTATTGATTCCAGTTCACACACTCAGCACTGATCCCCCTGCCTGAGTTAGACAGGAAATGTGAACCCCCCGGGGCAGATATTTCACTATTGATTCCAGTTCACACACTCAGCATTGACCCCCCTGCCTGAGTTAGACAGGAAATGTGAACCGCCCGGGGCAGATATTTTACTACTAATTCCAGTTCACACACTCAGCATTGACCCCCATGCCTGAGTTAGACAGGAAATGTGAACCGCCAGGGGCAGATATTTCACAATTGATTACAGTTCACACACTCAGCATTGATCCCCCTGCCTGAGTTAGACAGGAAATGTGAACCGCCAGGGGCAGATATTTCACAATTGATTACAGTTCACACACTCAGCATTGACCCCCCTGCTGAGTTAGACAGGAAATGTGAACCGCCCGGGGCAGATATTTTACTACTAATTCCAGTTCACACACTCAGCATTGACCCCCATGCCTGAGTTAGACAGGAAATGTGAACCGCCAGGGGCAGATATTTCACTATTGATTCCAGTTCACACACTCAGCATTGATCCCCCTGCCTGAGTTAGACAGGAAATGTGAACCGCCAGGGGCAGATATTTCACAATTGATTACAGTTCACACACTCAGCATTGACCCCCCTGCTGAGTTAGACAGGAAATGTGAACCGCCCGGGGCAGATATTTCACTATTGATTCCAGTTCACACACTCAGCATTGACCCCCCTGCTGAGTTAGACAGGAAATGTGAACCGCCCGGGGCAGATATTTCACTATTGATTCCAGTTCACACACTCAGCATTGATCCCCCTGCCTGAGTTAGACAGGAAATGTGAACCGCCAGGGGCAGATATTTCACAATTGATTACAGTTCACACACTCAGCATTGACCCCCCTGCCTGAGTTAGACAGGAATTGTGAACCGCCCGGGGTAGATATTTCACTATTGATTCCAGTTCACACACTCAGCATTGTCCCCCCTGCCTGAGTTAGACAGGAAATGTGAACCGCCCGGGGCAGATATTTCACTATTGATTCCAGTTCGCACACTCAGCATCGACCCCCCTGCCTGAGTTAGACAGGAAATGTGAACCGCCCGGGGCAGATATTTCACTATTGATTCCAGTTCACACACTCAGCATTGACCCCCCTGCCTGAGTTAGACAGAAAATGTGAACCGCCCGAGGTAGATATTTCACTATTGATTCCAGTTCACACACTCAGCATTGATCGTACTGCCTGAGTTAGACAGGAAATGTGAACCGCCCGGGGCAGATATTTCACTATTGATTCCAGTTCACACACTCAGCATTGATCCCCCTGCCTGAGTTAGACAGGAAATGTGAACCACCCGGGGCAGATATTTCACTATTGATTCCAGTTCACACACTCATCATTGATCCCCCTGCCTGAGTTAGACAGGAAATGTGAAATGCCCGGGGCAGATATTTCACTACTAATTCCAGTTCACACACTCAGCATTGATCACCCTGCCTGAGTTAGACAGGAAATGTGAACCGCCCAGGGCAGATATTTCACTCTTGATTCCAGTTCACACACTCAGCATTGATCCCCCTGCCTGAGTTAGACAGGAAATGTGAACCGCCCGGGGCAGATATTTCACTATTGATTCCAGTTCACACACTCAGCATTGATCCCCCTGCCTGAGTTAGACAGGAAATGTGAACCGCACGGCGCAGATATTTCACTATTGATTCCAGTTCACACACACAGCATTGACCCCCCTTCCTGAGTTAGACAGGAAATGTGCACCGCCCGGGGCAGATATTTCACTATTGATTCCAGTTCACACACTCAGCACTGACCCCCCTTCCTGAGTTAGACAGGAAATGTGAACCGCCCGGGGTAGATATTTCACTATTGATTCCAGTTCACACACTCAGCATTGACCCCCCTGCCTGAGTTAGACAGGAAATGTGAACATCCCGGGGCAGATATTTCTCTATTGATTCCAGTTCACACACTCAGCATTGACCCCCCTGCCTGAGTTAGACAGGAAATGTGAACCGCCCGGGGCAGATATTTCACTATTGATTCCAGTTCACACACACAGCATTGACCCCCCTGCTGAGTTAGACAGGAATTGTGAACCGCCCGGGGCAGATATTTCACTATTGATTCCAGTTCACACACTCAGCATCGATCCCCCTGCCTGAGTTAGACAGGAAATGTGAACCGCCCGGGGCAGATATTTCACTATTGATTCCAGTTCACACACTCAGCATTGATCGTCCTGCCTGAGTTAGACAGGAAATGTGAACCGCCCGGGGCAGATATTTCACTGTTGATTCCAGTTCACACACTCAGCATTGACCCCCCTGCCTGAGTTAGACAGGAAATGTGAACCGCCCGGGGTAGATATTTCACTATTGATTCCAGTTCACACACTCAGCATTGATCGTCCTGCCTGAGTTAGACAGGAAATGTGAACCGCCCGGGGCAGATATTTCACTATTGATTCCAGTTCACACACACAGCATTGACCCCCCTGCTGAGTTAGACAGGAAATGTCAACCGCCCGGGGCAGATATTTCACTATTGATTCCAATTCACACACTCAGCATTGATCCCCCTGCCTGAGTTAGACAGGAAATGTGAACCGCCCGGGGCAGATATTTCACTATTGATTCCAGTTCACACACTCAGCATTGATCCCCCTGCCTGAGTTAGACAGGAAATGTGAACCGCCCGGGGCAGATATTTCACTATTGATTCCAGTTCACACACTCAGCATTGATCTCCCTGCCTGAGTTAGACAGAAAATGTGAACCGCCCGGGGCAGATATTTCACTATTGATTCCAGTTCACACACTCAGCAGTGACCCCCCTGCCTGAGTTAGACAGGAAATGTGAACCGCCCGGGGCAGATATTTCACTATTGATTCCAGTTCACACACTCAGCATTGACCCCCCTGCCTGAGTTAGACAGGAAATGTGAACCGCCCGGGGCAGATATTTCACTATTGATTCCAGTTCACACACTCAGCATTGATCCCCCTGCCTGAGTTAGACAGGAAATGTGAACTGCCCGGGTCAGATATTTCACTATTGTTTCCAGTTCACACACTCAGCATTGACCCCCCTGCCTGAGTTAGACAGGAAATGTGAACCGCCCGGGGCAGATATTTCACTATTGATTCCAGTTCACACACTCAGCATTGACCCCCCTGCCTGAGTTAGACAGGAAATGTGAACCGCCCGGGACAGATATTTCACTATTGATTCCAGTTCACACACTCAGCATTGACCCCCCTGCCTGAGTTAGACAGGAAATGTGAACCACCCGGGGCAGATATTTCACTATTGATTCCAGTTCACACACTCAGCATTGATCCCCCTGCCTGAGTTAGACAGGAAATGTGAACCGCCCGGGGCAGATATTTCACTATTGATTCCAGTTCACACACTCAGCATCGACCCCCCCTGCCTGAGTTAGACAGGAAATGTGAACCGCCCGGGACAGATATTTCACTATTGATTCCAGTTCACACACTCAGCATTGACCCCCCTGCCTGAGTTAGACAGGAAATGTGAACCGCCCGGGGCAGATATTTCACTATTGATTCCAGTTCACACACTCAGCATTGACCCCCCTGCCTGAGTTAGACAGGAAATGTGAACCGCTCGGGGCAGATATTTCACGATTGATTCCAGTTCACACACTCAGCATTGACCCCCCTGCCTGAGTTAGACAGGAAATGTGAACCGCCCGGGGCAGATATTTCACTATTGATTCCAGTCCACACACTCAGCATTGACCCCCCTGCCTGAGTTAGACAGGAAATGTGAACCGCCCGGGGCAGATATTTCACTTTTGATTCCAGTTCACACACTCAGCATTGATCCCCCTGCCTGAGTTAGACAGGAAATGTGAACCGCCCGGGGCAGATATTTCACTATTGATTCCAGTTCACACACTCAGCATTGATCCCCCTGCCTGAGTTAGACAGGAAATGTGAACCGCCCGGGGCAGATATTTCACTATTGATTCCAGTTCACACACTCAGCATTGACCCCCCTGCCTGAGTTAGACAGGAAATGTGAACCGCCCGGGGCAGATATTTCACTATTGATTCCAGTTCACACACTCAGCATTGACCCCCCTGCCTGAGTTAGACAGGAAATGTGAACCACCCGGGGCAGATATTTCACTATTGATTCCAGTTCACACACTCAGCATTGACCCCCCTGCCTGAGTTAGACAGGAAATGTGAACCGCCCGGGGCAGATATTTCACTATTGATTCCAGTTCCCACACTCAGCATTGACCCCCCTGCCTGAGTTAGACAGGAAATGTGAACCGCCCGGGGCAGATATTTCACTATTGATTCCAGTTCACACACTCAGCATTGATCCCCCTGCCTGAGTTAGACAGGAAATGTGAACCGCCCGGGGCAGATATTTCACTATTGATTCCAGTTCACACACTCAGCATTGACCCCCCTGCCTGAGTTAGACAGGAATGTGAACCGCCCGGGGCAGATATTTCACTATTGATTCCAGTTCACACACTCAGCATCGACCCCCCTGCCTGAGTTAGACAGGAAATGTGAACCGCCCGGGGCAGATATTTCACTATTGATTCCAGTTCACACACTCAGCATTGACCCCCCTGCCTGAGTTAGACAGGAAATGTGAACCGCCCGGGGCAGGTATTTCACTATTGATTCCAGTTCACACACTCAGCATTGACCCCCCTGCCTGAGTTAGACAGGAAATGTGAACCGCCCGGGGCAGATATTACACTATTGATTCCAGTTCACACACTCAGCATTGACCCCCCTGCCTGAGTTAGACAGGAAATGTGAACCGCCCGGGGCAGATATTTCACTATTGATTCCAGTTCACACACTCAGCACTGATCCCCCTGCCTGAGTTAGACAGGAAATGTGAACCCCCCGGGGCAGATATTTCACTATTGATTCCAGTTCACACACTCAGCATTGACCCCCCTGCCTGAGTTAGACAGGAAATGTGAACCGCCCGGGGCAGATATTTTACTACTAATTCCAGTTCACACACTCAGCATTGACCCCCATGCCTGAGTTAGACAGGAAATGTGAACCGCCCGGGGCAGATATTTCACTATTGATTCCAGTTCACACACTCAGCATTGATCCCCCTGCCTGAGTTAGACAGGAAATGTGAACCGCCCGGGCAGATATTTCACTATTGATTCCAGTTCACACACTCAGCATTGATCCCCCTGCCTGAGTTAGACAGGAAATGTGAACCGCCAGGGGCAGATATTTCACAATTGATTACAGTTCACACACTCAGCATTGACCCCCCTGCTGAGTTAGACAGGAAATGTGAACCGCCCGGGGCAGATATTTCACTATTGATTCCAGTTCACACACTCAGCATTGATCCCCCTGCCTGAGTTAGACAGGAAATGTGAACCGCCCGGGGCAGATATTTCACTATTGATTCCAGTTCACACACTCAGCATTGACCCCCCTGCCTGAGTTAGACAGGAAATGTGAACCGCCAGGGGCAGATATTTCACTATTGATTCCAGTTCACACACTCAGCATTGACCCCCCTGCCTGAGTTAGACAGGAAATGTGAACCAACCGGGGCAGATATTTCACTATTGATTCCAGTTCACACACTCAGCATTGACCCCCCTGCCTGAGTTAGACAGGAAATGTGAACCGCCCGGGGCAGATATTTCACTATTGATTCCAGTTCACACACTCAGCATTGACCCCCCTACCTGAGTTGGACAGGAAATGTGAACCACCCGGGGCAGATATTTCACTATTGATTCCAGTTCACACACTCAGCATTGACCCCCCTGCCTGAGTTAGACAGGAAATGTGAAATGCCCGGGGCAGATATTTCACTACTAATTCCAGTTCACACACTCAGCATTGATCTCCCTGCCTGAGTTAGACAGGAAATGTGAACCGCCCGGGGCAGATATTTCACTATTGATTCCAGTTCACACACTCAGCATTGATCCCCCCTGCCTGAGTTAGGCAGGAAATGTGAACCGCCCGGGGCAGATATTTCACTATTGATTCCAGTTCACACACTCAGCATTGACCCCCCTGCCTGAGTTAGACAGGAAATGTGAACCGCCCGGGGCAGATATTTCACTATTGATTCCAGTTCACACACTCAGCATTGACCCCCCTGCCTGAGTTAGACAGGAAATGTGAACAGCACGGGGCAGATATTTCACTATTGATTCCAGTTCACACACTCAGCATTGACCCCCCTGCCTGAGTTAGACAGGAAATGTGAACCGCCCGGGGCAGATATTTCACTATTGATTCCAGTTCACACACTCAGCATTGACCCCCCTGCCTGAGTTAGACAGGAAATGTGAACCGCCCGGAGTAGATATTTCACTATTGATTCCAGTTCACACACTCAGCATTGACCCCCCTGCCTGAGTTAGACAGGAATTGTGAACCGCCCGGGGTAGATATTTCACTATTGATTCCAGTTCACACACTCAGCATTGTCCCCCCTGCCTGAGTTAGACAGGAAATGTGAACCTCCCGGGGCAGATATTTCACTATTGATTCCAGTTCGCACACTCAGCATCGACCCCCCTGCCTGAGTTAGACAGGAAATGTGAACCGCCCGGGGCAGATATTTCACTATTGATTCCAGTTCACACACTCAGCATTGACCCCCCTGCCTGAGTTAGACAGAAAATGTGAACCGCCCGAGGTAGATATTTCACTATTGATTCCAGTTCACACACTCAGCATTGATCGTACTGCCTGAGTTAGACAGGAAATGTGAACCGCCCGGGGCAGATATTTCACTATTGATTCCAGTTCACACACTCAGCATTGATCCCCCTGCCTGAGTTAGACAGGAAATGTGAACCACCCGGGGCAGATATTTCACTATTGATTCCAGTTCACACACTCATCATTGATCCCCCTGCCTGAGTTAGACAGGAAATGTGAAATGCCCGGGCTCAGATATTTCACTACTAATTCCAGTTCACACACTCAGCATTGATCACCCTGCCTGAGTTAGACAGGAAATGTGAACCGCCCAGGGCAGATATTTCACTCTTGATTCCAGTTCACACACTCAGCATTGATCCCCCTGCCTGAGTTAGACAGGAAATGTGAACCGCCCGGGGCAGATATTTCACTATTGATTCCAGTTCACACACTCAGCATTGATCCCCCTGCCTGAGTTAGACAGGAAATGTGAACCGCACGGCGCAGATATTTCACTATTGATTCCAGTTCACACACTCAGCATTGACCCCCCTGCCTGAGTTAGACAGGAAATGTGAACCGCCCGGGGCAGATATTTCACTATTGATTCCAGTTCACACACACAGCATTGACCCCCCTTCCTGAGTTAGACAGGAAATGTGAACCGCCCGGGGCAGATATTTCACTATTGATTCCAGTTCACACACTCAGCATCGATCCCCCTGCCTGAGTTAGACAGGAAATGTGAACCGCCCGGGGCAGATATTTCACTATTGATTCCAGTTCACACACTCAGCACTGACCCCCCTTCCTGAGTTAGACAGGAAATGTGAACCGCCCGGGGTAGATATTTCACTATTGATTCCAGTTCACACACTCAGCATTGACCCCCCTGCCTGAGTTAGACAGGAAATGTGAACATCCCGGGGCAGATATTTCTCTATTGATTCCAGTTCACACACTCAGCATTGACCCCCCTGCCTGAGTTAGACAGGAAATGTGAACCGCCCGGGGCAGATATTTCACTATTGATTCCAGTTCACACACACAGCATTGACCCCCCTGCTGAGTTAGACAGGAATTGTGAACCGCCCGGGGCAGATATTTCACTATTGATTCCAGTTCACACACTCAGCATTGATCTCCCTGCCTGAGTTAGACAGGAAATGTGAACCGCCCGGGGCAGATATTTCACTATTGATTCCAGTTCACACACTCAGCATCGACCCCCCTGCCTGAGTTAGACAGGAAATGTGAACCGCCCGGGGCAGATATTTCACTATTGATTCCAGTTCACACACTCAGCATTGACCCCCCTGCCTGAGTTAGACAGGAAATGTGAACCGCCCGGGGCAGGTATTTCACTATTGATTCCAGTTCACACACTCAGCATTGACCCCCCTGCCTGAGTTAGACAGGGAATGTGAACCGCCCGGGGTAGATATTTCACTATTGATTCCAGTTCACACACTCAGCATTGATCTCCCTGCCTGAGTTAGACAGGAAATGTGAACCGCCCGGGGCAGATATTTCACTATTGATTCCAGTTCACACACTCAGCATCGACCCCCCTGCCTGAGTTAGACAGGAAATGTGAACCGCCCGGGCAGATATTTCACTATTGATTCCAGTTCACACACTCAGCATTGACCCCCCTGCCTGAGTTAGACAGGAAATGTGAACCGCCCGGGGCAGGTATTTCACTATTGATTCCAGTTCACACACTCAGCATTAATCCCCCTGCCTGAGTTAGACAGGAAATGTGAACCGCCCGGGGCAGATATTTCACTATTGATTCCAGTTCACACACTCAGCATTGACCCCCCTGCCTGAGTTAGACAGGAAATGTGAACCGCCCGGGGCAGATATTTCACTATTGATTCCAGTTCACACACTCAGCATTGACCCCCCTGCCTGAGTTAGACAGGAAATGTGAACCGCCCGGGGCAGATATTTCACTATTGATTCCAGTTCACACACTCAGCATCGACCCCCCTGCCTGAGTTAGACAGGAAATGTGAACAGCCCGGGGTAGATATTTCACTATTGATTCCAGTTCACACACTCAGCATTGATCGTCCTGCCTGAGTTAGACAGGAAATGTGAACCGCCCGGACTAGATATTTCACTATTGATTCCAGTTCACACACTCAGCATCGACCCCCCTGCCTGAGTTAGACAGGAAATGTGAACCGCCCGGGGCAGATATTTCACTTTTGATTCCAGTTCACACACTCAGCATTGACCCCCCTGCCTGAGTTAGACAGGAAATGTGAACCGCCCGGGGCAGATATTTCACTATTGATTCCAGTTCACACACTCAGCATTGATCCCCCTGCCTGAGTTAGACAGGAAATGTGAACCGCCAGGGGCAGATATTTCACAATTGATTACAGTTCACACACTCAGCATTGACCCCCCTGCTGAGTTAGACAGGAAATGTGAACTGCCCGGGGCAGATATTTCACTATTGATTCCAGTTCACACACTCAGCATAGACCCCCCTGCCTGAGATAGACAGGAAATGTGAACAGCCCGGGGCAGATATTTCACTATTGATTCCAGTTCACACACTCAGCATTGACCCCCCTGCCTGAGTTAGACAGGAAATGTGAACAGCCCGGGGCAGATATTTCACTATTGATTCCAGTTCACACACTCAGCATTGACCCCCCTGCCTGAGTTAGACAGGAAATGTGAACCGCCCGGGGCAGATATTTCACTATTGATTCAAGTTCACACACTCAGCATTGACCCCCCTGCCTGAGTTAGACAGGAAATGTGAACAGCCCGGGGCAGATATTTCACTATTGATTCCAGTTCACGCACTCAGCATTGACCCCCCTGCCTGAGTTAGACAGGAAATGTGAACCGCCCGGGGCAGATATTTCACTATTGATTCCAGTTCACACACTCAGCATTGATCCCCCTGCCTGAGTTAGACAGGAAATGTGAACCGCCCGGGGCAGATATTTCACTATTGATTCCAGTTCACACACTCAGCATTGACCCCCCTGCCAGAGTTAGACAGGAAATGTGAACCGCCCGGACTAGATATTTCACTATTGATTCCAGTTCACACACTCAGCATTGACCCCCCTACCTGAGTTGGACAGGAAATGTGAACCACCCGGGGCAGATATTTCACTATTGATTCCAGTTCACACACTCAGCATTGACCCCCCTGCCTGAGTTAGACAGGAAATGTGAAATGCCCGGGGCAGATATTTCACTACTAATTCCAGTTCACACACTCAGCATTGATCTCCCTGCCTGAGTTAGACAGGAAATGTGAACCGCCCGGGGCAGATATTTCACTATTGATTCCAGTTCACACACTCAGCATTGACCCCCCTGCCTGAGTTAGACAGGAAATGTGAACCGCCCGGGGCAGATATTTCACTATTGATTCCAGTTCACACACTCAGCATTGACCCCCCTGCCTGAGTTAGACAGGAAATGTGAACAGCACGGGGCAGATATTTCACTATTGATTCCAGTTCACACACTCAGCATTGACCCCCCTGCCTGAGTTAGACAGGAAATGTGAACCGCCCGGGGCAGATATTTCACTATTGATTCCAGTTCACACACTCAGCATTGACCCCCCTGCCTGAGTTAGACAGGAAATGTGAACAGCACGGGGCAGATATTTCACTATTGATTCCAGTTCACACACTCAGCATTGACCCCCCTGCCTGAGTTAGACAGGAAATGTGAACCGCCCGGGGCAGATATTTCACTATTGATTCCAGTTCACACACTCAGCATTGATCGTCCTGCCTGAGTTAGACAGGAAATGTGAACCGCCCGGGGCAGATATTTCACTATTGATTCCAATTCACACACTCAGCATTGACCCCCCTGCCTGAGTTAGACAGGAAATGTGAACCGCCCGGGGCAGATATTTCACTATTGATTCCAATTCACACACTCAGCATTGACCCCCCTGCCTGAGTTAGACAGGAAATGTGAACCGCCCGGGGCAGATATTTCACTATTGATTCCAGTTCACACACTCAGCATCGACCCCCCTGCCTGAGTTAGACAGGAAATGTGAACCGCCCGGGGCAGATATTTCACTATTGATTCCAGTTCACACACTCAGCATTGACCCCCCTGCCTGAGTTAGACAGGAAATGTGAACCGCCCGGGGCAGATATTTCACTATTGATTCCAGTTCATACACTCAGCATTGACCCCCCTGCCTGAGTTAGACAGGAAATGTGAACCGCCCGGGGCAGATATTTCACTATTGGTCCCAGTTCACACACTCAGCATTGACCCCCCTGCCTGAGTTAGACAGGAAATGTGAACCGCCCGGAGTTGATATTTCACTATTGATTCCAGTTCACACACTCAGCATTGATCCCCCTGCCTGAGTTAGACAGGAAATGTGAACCACCCGGGGCGGATATTTCACTATTGATTCCAGTTCACACACTCAGCATTGACCCCCCTGCCTGAGTTAGACAGGAAATGTGAACCGCCCGGGGCAGATATTTCACTATTGATTCCAGTTCACACACTCAGCATTGATCCCCCTGCCTGAGTTAGACAGGAAATGTGAACCACCCGGGGCGGATATTTCACTATTGATTCCAGTTCACACACTCAGCATTGACCCCCCTGCCTGAGTTAGACAGGAAATGTGAACCGCCCGGGGCAGATATTTCACTATTGATTCCAGTTCACACACTCAGCATTGATCCCCCTGCCTGAGTTAGACAGGAAATGTGAACCGCCCGGGGCAGATATTTCACTACTAATTCCAGTTCACACACTCAGCATTGATCTCCCTGCCTGAGTTAGACAGGAAATGTGAACCGCCCGGGGCAGATATTTCACTCTTGATTCCAGTTCACACACTCAGCATTGACCCCCCTTCCTGAGTTAGATAGGAAATGTGAACAGCCCGGGGCAGGTATTTCACTATTGATTCCAGTTCACACACTCAGCATCGACTCCCCTGCCTGAGTTAGACAGGAAATGTGAACAGCCCGGGGTAGATATTTCACTATTGATTCCAGTTCACACACTCAGCATTGACCCCCCTGCCTGAGTTAGACACGAAATGTGAACCGCCCGGGGCAGATATTTCACTATTGGTCCCAGTTCACACACTCAGCATTGACCCCCCTGCCTGAGTTAGACACGAAATGTGAACCGCCCAGGGCAGATATTTCACTGTTGATTCCAGTTCACACACTCAGCATTGATCGTCCTGCCTGAGTTAGACAGGAAATGTGAACCACCCGGACTAGATATTTCACTATTGATTCCAGTTCACACACTCAGCTTCGACCCCCCTGCCTGTGTTAGACAGGAAATGTGAACCGCCCGGGGCAGATATTTCACTTTTGATTCCAGTTCACACACTCAGCATTGATCCCCCTGCTGAGTTAGACAGGAAATGTGAACCGCCCGGGGCAGATATTTCACTATTGATTCCAGTTCACACAGTCAGCATTGACCCCCCTGCCTGAGTTAGACAGGAAATGTGAACCGCCCAGGGCAGATTTTTCACTATTGATTCCAGTTCACACACTCAGCATTGATCCCCCTGCCTGAGTTAGACAGGAAATGTGAACCGCCCGGGGTAGATATTTCACTATTGATTCCAGTTCACACACTCAGCATTGACCCCCCTGCCTGAGTTAGACAGGAAATGTGAATCGCCCGGGGCAGATATTTCACTCTTGATTCCAGTTCACACACTCAGCATCGATCCCCCTGCCTGAGTTAGACAGGAAATGTGAACCGCCCGGGGCAGATATTTCACTATTGATTCCAGTTCACACACTCAGCATTGACCCCCCTGCCTGAGTTAGACAGGAAATGTGAACCGCCCGGGGCAGATATTTCACTATTGATTCCAGTTCACACACTCAGCATTGACCCCCCTGCCTGAGTTAGACAGGAAATGTGAACCGCCCGGGGCAGATATTTCAATCTTGATTCCAGTTCACACACTCAGCATTGATCGTCCTGCCTGAGTTAGACAGGAAATGTGAACCGCCCGGGGCAGATATTTCACTTTTGATTCCAGTACACACACTCAGCATTGACCCCCCTGCCTGAGTTAGACAGGAAATGTGAACCGCCCGGGGCAGATATTTCACTATTGATTCCAGTTCACACACTCAGCATTGACCCCCCTGCCTGAGTTAGACAGGAAATGTGAACCGCCCGGGGCAGATATTTCACTATTGATTCCAGTTCACACACTCAGCATTGATCCCCCTGCCTGAGTAAGACACGAAATGTGAACCGCCCGGGGCAGATATTTCACTATTGATTCCAGTTCACACACTCAGCATTGACCCCCCTGCCTGAGTTAGACAGGAAATGTGAACCGCCCGGGGCAGATATTTCACTATTGATTCCAGTTCACACACTCAGCATTGACCCCCCTGCCTGAGTTAGACAGGAAATGTGAACCGCCCGGGCAGATATTTCACTATAGATTCCAGTTCACACACTCAGCATTGACCCCCCTGCCTGAGTTAGACAGGAAATGTGAACCGCCCGGGGTTGATATTTCACTATTGATTCCAGTTCACACACTCAACATTGATCGTACTGCCTGAGTTAGACAGGAAATGTGAACCGCCCGGGACAGATGTTTCACTATTGATTCCAGTTCACACACTCAGCATTGATCCCCCTGCCTGAGTTAGACAGGAAATGTGAACCGCCCGGGGCAGATATTTCACTATTGAATCCAGTTCACACACTCAGCATTGATCCCCCTGCCTGAGTTAGACAGGAAATGTGAACCACCCGGGGCAGATATTTCACTATTGATTCCAGTTCACACACTCAGCATTGATCCCCCTGCCTGAGTTAGACAGGAAATGTGAACCGCCCGGGGCAGATATTTCACTATTGATTCCAGTTCACACACTCAGCATTGATCCCCCTGCCTGAGTTAGACAGGAAATGTGAACCGCCTTGGGCAGATATTTCACTATTGATTCCAGTTCACACACTCAGCATTGACCCCCCTGCCTGAGTTAGGCAGGAAATGTGAACCGCCCGGGGCAGATATTTCACTATTGATTCCAGTTCACACACTCAGCATTGATCCCCCTGCCTGAGTTAGACACGAAATGTGAACCGCCCGGGGCAGATATTTCACTATTGATTCCAGTCCACACACTCAGCATTGACCCCCCTGCCTGAGTTAGACAGGAAATGTGAACCGCCCGGGGCAGATATTTCACTATTGATTCCAGTTCACACACTCAGCATTGACCACCCTGCCTGAGTTAGACAGGAAATGTGAACCGCCCGGGGCAGATATTTCACTATTGATTCCAGTTCACACACTCAGCATTGACCCCCCTGCCTGAGTTAGACAGGAAATGTGAACCGCCCGGGGTTGATATTTCACTATTGATTCCAGTTCACACACTCAGCATTGATCGTCCTGCCTGAGTTAGACAGGAAATGTGAACCGCCCGGGGCAGATATTTCACTATTGATTCCAGTTCACACACTCAGCATTGATCCCCCTGCCTGAGTTAGACAGGAAATGTGAACCGCCCGGGGCAGATATTTCACTCTTGATTCCAGTTCACACACTCAGCATTGACCCCCCTTCCTGAGTTAGATAGGAAATGTGAACCGCCCGGGGCAGATATTTCACTATTGATTCCAGTTCACACACTCAGCATCGACTCCCCTGCCTGAGTTCGACAGGAAATGTGAACAGCCCGGGGTAGATATTTCACTATTGATTCCAGTTCACACACTCAGCATTCATCGTCCTGCCTGAGTTAGACAGGAAATGTGAACCGCTCGGGGCAGATATTTCACTATTGATTCCAGTTCACACACTCAGCATTGATCCCCCTGCCTGAGTTAGACAGGAAATGTGAACCGCCCGGACTAGATATTTCACTATTGATTCCAGTTCACACACTCAGCATCGACCCCCCTGCCTGAGTTAGACAGGAAATGTGAACCGCCCGGGGCAGATATTTCACTATTGAATCCAGTTCACACACTCAGCATTGACCCCCCTGCCAGAGTTAGACAGGAAATGTGAACCGCCCGGGGCAGATATTTCACTATTGATTCCAGTTCACACACTCAGCATTGACCCCCCTGCCTGAGTTAGACAGGAAATGTGAACCGCCCGGGGCAGATATTTCACTTTTGATTCCAGTTCACACACTCAGCATTGATCCCCCTGCCTGAGTTAGACAGGAAATGTGAACCGCCCGGGGCAGATATTTCACAATTGATTACAGTTCACACACTCAGCAATGACCCCCCTGCTGAGTTAGACAGGAAATGTGAACCGCCCGGGGCAGATATTTCACTATTCATTCCAGTTCACACACTCAGCATTGACCCCCCTGCCTGAGTTAGACAGGAAAAATGAGCCGCCCGGGGCAGATATTTCACTATTGATTCCAGTTCACACACTCAGCATTGATCCCCCTGCCTGAGTTAGACAGGAAATGTGAACCGCCCGGGGTAGATATTTCACTATTGATTCCAGTTCACACACTCAGCATTGACCCCCCTGCCTGAGTTAGACAGGAAATGTGAACCGCCCGGGGCAGATATTTCACTACTTATTCCAGTTCACACACTCAGCATCGATCCCCCTGCCTGAGTTAGACAGGAAATGTGAACCGCCCGGGGCAGATATTTCACTATTGATTCCAGTTCACACACTCAGCATTGATTGTCCTGCCTGAGTTAGACAGGAAATGTGAACCGCCCGGGGCAGATATTTCACTTTTGATTCCAGTTCACACACTCAGCATTGACCCCCCTGCCTGAGTTAGACAGGAAATGTGAACCGCCCGGGGCAGATATTTCACTATTGATTCCAGTTCACACACTCAGCATTGATCCCCCTGCCTGAGTTAGACAGGAAATGTGAACCGCCCGGGGCAGATATTTCACTATTGATTCCAGTTCACACACTCAGCATTGACCCCCCTGCCTGAGTTAGACAGGAAATGTGAACCGCCCGGGGTAGATATTTCACTATTGATTCCAGTTCACACACTCAGCATTGACCCCCCTGCCTGAGTTAGACAGGAAATGTGAACCGCCCGGGGCAGATATTTCACTATTGATTCCAGTTCACACACTCAGCATTGATCTCCCTGCCTGAGTTAGACAGGAAATGTGAACCGCACGGGGCAGATATTTCACTCTTGATTCCAGTTCACACACTCAGCATTGACCCCCCTGCCTGAGTTAGACAGGAAATGTGAACCGCCCGGGGCAGATATTTCACTTTTGATTCCAGTTCACACACTCAGCATTGATCCCCCTGCCTGAGTTAGACAGGAAATGTGAACCGCCCGGGGCAGATATTTCACAATTGATTACAGTTCACACACTCAGCATTGACCCCCCTGCTGGGTTAGACAGGAAATGTGAACCGCCCGGGGCAGATATTTCACTATTCATTCCAGTTCACACACTCAGCATTGACCCCCCTGCCTGAGTTAGACAGGAAAATTGAACCGCCCGGGGCAGATATTTCACTATTGATTCCAGTTCACACACTCAGCATTGATCCCCCTGCCTGAGTTAGACAGGAAATGTGAACCGCCCGGGGCAGATATTTCACTATTGATTCCAGTTCACACACTCAGCATTGACCCCCCTGCTGAGTTAGACAGGAAATGTGAACAGCCCGGGGCAGATATTTCACTATTGATTCCAGTTCACACACTCAGCATTGACCCCCCTGCCTGAGTTAGACAGGAAATGTGAACCGCCCGGGGCAGATATTTCACTACTTATTCCAGTTCACACACTCAGCATCGATCCCCCTGCCTGAGTTAGACAGGAAATGTGAACCGCCCGGGGCAGATATTTCACTATTGATTCCAGTTCACACACTCAGCATTGATCGTCCTGCCTGAGTTAGACAGGAAATGTGAACCGCCCGGGACAGATATTTCACTATTGATTCCAGTTTACACACTCAGCATTGACCCCCCTGCCTGAGTTAGACAGGAAATGTGAACCGCCCGGGGCAGATATTTCACTTTTGATTCCAGTTCACACACTCAGCATTGACCCCCCTGCCTGAGTTAGACAGGAAATGTGAATCGCCCGGGGCAGATATTTCACTATTGGTCCCAGTTCACACACTCAGCATTGACCCCCCTGCCTGAGTTACACAGGAAGTGTGAACCGCCCGGGACAGATATTTCACTATTGATTCCAGTTCACACACTCAGCATTGATCCCCCTGCCTGAGTTAGACAGGAAATGTGAACCGCCCGGGGCAGATATTTCACTATTGATTCCAGTTCACACACTCAGCATTGATCTCCCTGCCTGAGTTAGACAGGAAATGTGAACCGCCCGGGGCAGATATTTCACTCTTGATTCCAGTTCACACACTCAGCATTGACCCCCCTACCTGAGTTAGACAGGAAATGTGAACAGCCCGGGGTAGATATTTCACTATTGATTTCAGTTCACACACTCAGCATTGATCCCCCTGCCTGAGTTAGACAGGAAATGTGAACCGCCCGGGGCAGATAATTCACTATTGATTCCAGTTCACACACTCAGCATCGACCTCGCTGCCTGAGTTAGGCAGGAAATGTGAACCGCCCGGGGCAGATATTTCACTATTGATTCCAGTTCACACACTCAGCATTGACCCCCCTGCCTGAGTTAGACAGGAAATGTGAACCGCCCGGGGCAGATATTTCACTATTGATTCCAGTTCACACACTCAGCATCGACCTCGCTGCCTGAGTTAGGCAGGAAATGTGAACCACCCGGGGCAGATATTTCACTATTGATTCCAGTTCACACACTCAGCATTGACCCCCCTGCCTGAGTTAGACAGGAAATGTGAACCGCCCGGGGCAGATATTTCACTACTTATTCCAGTTCATACACTCAGCATCGATCCCCCTGCCTGAGTTAGACAGGAAATGTGAACCGCCCGGGGCAGATATTTCACTACTTATTCCAGTTCACACACTCAGCATCGATCCCCCTGCCTGAGTTAGACAGGAAATGTGAACCGCCCGGGGCAGATATTTCACTATTGATTCCAGTTCACACACTCAGCATTGATCGTCCTGCCTGAGTTAGACAGGAAATGTGAACCGCCCGGGGCAGATATTTCACTTTTGATTCCAGTTCACACACTCAGCATTGACCCCCCTGCCTGATTTAGACAGGAAATGTGAATCGCCCGGGGCAGATATTTCACTATTGATTCCAGTTCACACACTCAGCATTGACCCCCCTGCCTGAGTTAGACAGGAAATGTGAACCGCCCGGGGCAGATATTTCACTATTGGTCCCAGTTCACACACTCAGCATTGATCGTCCTGCCTGAGTTAGACAGGAAATGTGAACCGCCCGGGACAGATATTTCACTATTGATTCCAGTTCACACACTCAGCATTGATCCCCCTGCCTGAGTTAGACAGGCAATGTGAACCGCCCGGGGCAGGTATTTCACTATTGATTCCAGTTCACACACTCAGCATTGACCCCACTGCCTGAGTTAGACAGGAAATGTGAACCGCCCGGGGCAGATATTTCACTACTTATTCTAGTTCACACACTCAGCATTGATCCCCCTGCCTGAGTTAGACAGGAAATGTGAACCGCCCGGGGCAGATATTTCACTATTGATTCCAGTTCACACGTTCAGCATTGATCCCCCTGCCTGAGTTAGACAGGAAATGTGAACCGCCCGGGGCAGATATTTCACTACTAATTCCAGTTCACACACTCAGCATTGATCTCCCTGCCTGAGTTAGACAGGAAATGTGAACCGCTCGGGGCAGATATTTCACTATTGATTCCAGTTCACACACTCAGCATTGACCCCCCTGCCTGAGTTAGACAGGAAATTTGAACCTCCCGGGGCAGATATTTCACTATTGATTCCAGTTCACACACTCAGCATTGATCCCCCTGCCTGAGTTAGACAGGAAATGTGAACCGCCCGGGGCAGATATTTCACTACTAATTCCAGTTCACACACTCAGCATTGATCTCCCTGCCTGAGTTAGACAGGAAATGTGAACCGCCCGGGGCAGATATTTCACTCTTGATTCCAGTTCACACACTCAGCATTGACCCCCCTACCTGAGTTAGACAGGAAATGTGAACAGCCCGGGGTAGATATTTCACTATTGATTTCAGTTCACACACTCAGCATTGATCGTCCTGCCTGAGTTAGACAGGAAATGTGAACCGCCCCGGGCAGATATTTCACTATTGATTCCAGTTCACACACTCAGCATTGACCCCTCTGCCTGAGTTAGACAGGAAATGTGAACCGCCCGGGGCAGATATTTCACTATTGATTCCAGTTCACACACTCAGCATTGACCCCCCTGCCTGAGTTAGACAGGAAATGTGAACCGCCCGGGGCAGATATTTCACTATTGATTCCAGTTCACACACTCAGCATCGACCTCGCTGCCTGAGTTAGGCAAGAAATGTGAACCGCCCGGGGCAGATATTTCACTTTTGATTCCAGTTCACACACTCAGCATTGATCCCCCTGCCTGAGTTAGACAGGAAATGTGAACCGCCCGCAGCAGATATTTCACAATTGATTACAGTTCACACACTCAGCATTGACCCCCCTGCTGAGTTAGACAGGAAATGTGAACCGCCCGGGGCAGATATTTCACTATTGATTCCAGTTCACACACTCAGCATTGACCCCCCTGCCTGAGTTAGACAGGAAATGTGAACCGCCCGGGGCAGATATTTCACTACTTATTCCAGTTCACACACTCAGCATCGATCCCCCTGCCTGAGTTAGACAGGAAATGTGAACCGCCCGGGGCAGATATTTCACTACTTATTCCAGTTCACACACTCAGCATCGATCCCCCTGCCTGAGTTAGACAGGAAATGTGAACCGCCCGGGTCAGATATTTCACTATTGATTCCAGTTCACACACTCAGCATTGATCGTCCTGCCTGAGTTAGACAGGAAATGTGAACCGCCCGGGGCAGATATTTCACTATTGATTCCAGTTCACACACTCAGCATTGACCCCCCTGCCTGAGTTAGACAGGAAATGTGAACCGCCCGGGGCAGATATTTCACTTTTGATTCCAGTTCACACACTCAGCATTGATCCCCCTGCCTGAGTTAGACAGGAAATGTGAATCGCCCGGGGCAGATATTTCACTATTGGTCCCAGTTCACACACTCAGCATTGACCCCCCTGCCTGAGTTAGACAGGAAATGTGAACCGCCTGGGGCAGATATTTCACTATTGATTCCAGTTCACACACTCAGCATTGATCGTCCTGCCTGAGTTAGACAGGAAATGTGAACCGCCCGGGGCAGATATTTCACTATTGATTCCAGTTCACACACTCAGCATTGATCCCCCTGCCTGAGTTAGACAGGAAATGTGAACCGCCAGGGGCAGATATTTCACTATTGATTCCAGTTCACACACTCAGCATTGATCTCCCTGCCTGAGTTAGACAGGAAATGTGAACCGCTCGGGGCAGATATTTCACTATTGATTCCAGTTCACACACTCAGCATTGACCCCCCTGCCTGAGTTAGACAGGAAATGTGAACCGCCCGGGGCAGATATTTCACTATTGATTCCAGTTCACACACTCAGCATTGATCCCCCTGCCTGAGTTAGACAGGAAATGTGAACCGCCAGGGGCAGATATTTCACTATTGATTCCAGTTCACACACTCAGCATTGATCTCCCTGCCTGAGTTAGACAGGAAATGTGAACCGCTCGGGGCAGATATTTCACTATTGATTCCAGTTCACACACTCAGCATTGACCCCCCTGCCTGAGTTAGACAGGAAATGTGAACCGCCCGGGGCAGATATTTCACTATTGATTCCAGTTCACACACTCAGCATTGACCCCCCTGCCTGAGTTAGACAGGAAATGTGAACCGCCCGGGGCAGATATTTCACTCTTGATTCCAGTTCACACACTCAGCATTGACCCCCCTTCCTGAGTTAGACAGGAAATGTGAACCTCCCGGGGCAGATATTTCACTATTGATTCCAGTTCACACACTCAGCATTGATCCCCCTGCCTGAGTTAGACAGGAAATGTGAACCGCCCGGGGCAGATATTTCACTACTAATTCCAGTTCACACACTCAGCATTGATCTCCCTGCCTGAGTTAGACAGGAAATGTGAACCGCCCGGGGCAGATATTTCACTCTTGATTCCAGTTCACACACTCAGCATTGACCCCCCTACCAGAGTTAGACAGGAAATGTGAACAGCCCGGGGTAGATATTTCACTATTGATTTCAGTTCACACACTCAGCATTGACCCCCCTGCCTGAGTTACACAGGAAATGTGAACCGCCCGGGGCAGATATTTCACTATTGATTCCAGTTCACACACTCAGCATTGACCCCCCTGCCTGAGTTAGACAGGAAATGTGAACCGCCCGGGGCAGATATTTCACTATTGATTCCAGTTCACACACTCAGCATCGACCTCGCTGCCTGAGTTAGGCAGGAAATGTGAACCGCCCGGGGCAGATATTTCACTTTTGATTCCAGTTCACACACTCAGCATTGACCCCCCTGCCTGAGTTAGACAGGAAATGTGAACCGCCCGGGGCAGATATTTCACTATTGATTCCAGTTCACACACTCAGCATTGACCCCCCTGCCTGAGTTAGACAGGAAATGTGAACCGCCAGGGGCAGATATTTCACTATTGATTCCAGTTCACACACTCAGCATTGATCCCCCTGCCTGAGTTAGACAGGAAATGTGAACCGCCCGGGGCAGATATTTCACTATTGATTCCAGTTCACACACTCAGCATCGATCCCCCTGCCTGAGTTAGACAGGAAATGTGAACCGCCCGGGGCAGATATTTCACTACTTATTCCAGTTCACACACTCAGCATCGATCCCCCTGCCTGAGTTAGACAGGAAATGTGAACCGCCCGGGGCAGATATTTCACTATTGATTCCAGTTCACACACTCAGCATTGACCCCCCTGCCTGAGTTAGACAGGAAATGTGAACCGCCAGGGGCAGATATTTCACTATTGATTCCAGTTCACACACTCAGCATTGATCCCCCTGCCTGAGTTAGACAGGAAATGTGAACCGCCCGGGGCAGATATTTCACTATTGATTCCAGTTCACACACTCAGCATCGATCCCCCTGCCTGAGTTAGACAGGAAATGTGAACCGCCCGGGGCAGATATTTCACTACTTATTCCAGTTCACACACTCAGCATCGATCCCCCTGCCTGAGTTAGACAGGAAATGTGAACCGCCCGGGGCAGATATTTCACGATTGATTCCAGTTCACACACTCAGCATTGACCCCCCTGCCTAAGTTAGACAGGAAATGTGAATCGCCCGGGGCAGATATTTCACTATTGGTCCCAGTTCACACACTCAGCATTGATCGTCCTGCCTGAGTTAGACAGAAAATGTGAACTGCCCGGGGCAGATATTTCACTATTGATTCCAGTTCACACACTCAGCATTGACCCCCCTGCCTGAGTTAGACAGGAAATGTGAACTGCCCGGGGCAGATATTTCACTATTGATTCCAGTTCACACACTCAGCATTGACCCCCCTGCCTGAGTTAGACAGGAAATGTGAACTGCCTGGGGCAGATATTTCACTATTGATTCCAGTTCACACACTCAGCATTGACTCCCCCTGCCTGAGTTAGACAGGAAATGTGAACCGCCCGGGGCAGATATTTCACTATTGATTCCAGTTCACACACTCAGCATTGATCCCCCTGCCTGAGTTAGACAGGAATTGTGAACCGCCCGGGGCAGATATTTCACTATTGATTCCAGTTCACACACTCAGCATTGACCCCCCTGCCTGAGTTAGACAGGAAATGTGAACCGCCCGGGGCAGATATTTCACTATTGATTCCAGTTCACACACTCAGCATTGACCCCCCTGCCTGAGTTAGACAGGAAATGTGAACCGCCCGGGGCAGATATTTCTCTATTGATTCCAGTTCACACACTCAGCATTGATCGTCCTGCCTGAGTTAGACAGGAAATGTGAACCGCCCGGGGCAGGTATTTCACTATTGATTCCAGTTCACACACTCAGCATTGACCCCACTGCCTGAGTTAGACAGGAAATGTGAACCGCCCGGGGCAGATATTTCACTACTTATTCTAGTTCACACACTCAGCATTGATCCCCCTGCCTGAGTTAGACAGGAAATGTGAACCGCCCGGGGCAGATATTTCACTATTGATTCCAGTTCACACACTCAGCATTGATCCCCCTGCCTGAGATAGACAGGAAATGTGAACCGCCCGGGGCAGATATTTCACTATTGATTCCAGTTCACACACTCAGCATTGATCCCCCTGCCTGAGTTAGACAGGAAATGTGAACCGCCAGGGGCAGATATTTCACTATTGATTCCAGTTCACACACTCAGCATTGACCCCCCTGCCTGAGTTAGACAGGAAATGTGAACCGCCCGGGGTAGATATTTCACTATTGATTCCAGTTCACACACTCAGCATTGATTGTCCTTCCTGAGTTAGACAGGAAATGTGAACCCCCCGGGGCAGATATTTCACTATTGATTCCAGTTCACACACTCAGCATTGACCCCCCTGCCTGAGTTAGACAGGAAATGTGAACCGCCCGGGGTAGATATTTCACTATTGATTCCAGTTCACACACTCAGCATTGACCCCCCTGCCTGAGTTAGACAGAAAATGTGAACCCCCCGGGGCAGATATTTCACTATTGATTCCAGTTCACACACTCAGCATTGACCCCCCTGCCTGAGTTAGACAGGAAATGTGAACCGCCCGGGGTAGATATTTCACTATTGATTCCAGTTCACACACTCAGCATTGATCGTCCTGCCTGAGTTAGACAGGAAATGTGAACCGCCCGGGGCAGATATTTCACTATTGATTCCAGTTCACACACTCAGTATTGACCCCCCTGCCTGAGTTAGACAGGAAATGTGAATCGCCCGGGGCAGATATTTCACTCTTGATTCCAGTTCACACACTCAGCATTGACCCCCCTGCCTGAGTTAGACAGGAAATGTGAACCGCCCGGGGGCAGATATTTCACTACTTCTTCCAGTTCACACACTCAGCATCGATCCGCCTGCCTGAGTTAGACAGGAAATGTGAACCGCCCGGGGCAGATATTTCACTTTTGATTCCAGTTCACACACTCAGCATTGACCCCCCTGCCTGAGTTAGACAGGAAATGTGAATCGCCCGGGGCAGATATTTCACTATTGGTCCCAGTTGACACACTCAGCATTGATCGTCCTGCCTGAGTTAGACAGAAAATGTGAACCGCCCGGGGTAGATATTTCACTCTTGATTCCAGTTCACACACTCAGCATTGACCCCCCTGCCTGAGTTAGACAGGAAATGTGAACTGCCATGGGGCAGATATTTCACTATTGATTCAAGTTCACGCACTCAGCATTGACCCCCCTGCCTGAGTTAGACAGGAAATGTGAACCGCCCGGGGGCAGATATTTCACTACTTCTTCCAGTTCACACACTCAGCATCGATCCGCCTGCCTGAGTTAGACAGGAAATGTGAACCGCCCGGGGCAGATATTTCACTTTTGATTCCAGTTCACACACTCAGCATTGACCCCCCTGCCTGAGTTAGACAGGAAATGTGAATCGCCCGGGGCAGATATTTCACTACTTATTCCAGTTCACACACTCAGCATTGATCCCCCTGCCTGAGTTAGACAGGAAATGTGAACCGCCCGGGGCAGATATTTCACTATTGATTCCAGTTCACACACTCAGCATTGACCCCCCTGCCAGAGTTAGACAGGAAATGTGAACCGCCCGGGGCAGATATTACACTATTGATTCCAGTTCACACACTCAGCATTGATCCCCCTGCCTGAGTTAGACAGGAAATGTGAACCGCCCGGGGCAGATATTTCACTATTGATTCCAGTTCACACACTCAGCATTGGCCCCCCTTCCTGAGTTAGACAGGAAATGTGAACCGCCCGGGGTAGATATTTCACTATTGATTCCAGTTCACACACTCAGCATTGATCGTCCTGCCTGAGTTAGACAGGAAATGAGAACCGCCCGGGACAGATATTTCACTATTGATTCCAGTTCACACACTCAGCATTGACCACCCTGCCTGAGTTAGACAGGAAATGTGAACCGCCCGGGGCAGATATTTCACTATTGAATCCAGTTCACACACTCAGCATTGACCCCCCTGCCTGAGTTAGACAGGAAATGTGAACCCCCCGGGGCAGATATTTCACTATTGATTCCAGTTCACACACTCAGCATTGACCCCCCTGCCTGAGTTAGACAGGAAATGTGAACCGCCCGGGGCAGATATTTCACTATTGATTCCAGTTCACACACTCAGCATTGATCGTCCTGCCTGAGTTAGACAGGAAATGTGAACCGCCCGGGGCAGATATTTCACTATTGATTCCAGTTCACACACTCAGCATTGACCCCCCTGCCTGAGTTAGACAGGAAATGTGAACCGCCCGGGGCAGATATTTCACTATTGATTCCAGTTCACACACTCAGCATTGATCGTCCTGCCTGAGTTAGACAGGAAATGTGAACCGCCCGGGGCAGGTATTTCACTATTGATTCCAGTTCACACACTCAGCATTGACCCCACTGCCTGAGTTAGACAGGAAATGTGAACCGCCCGGGGCAGATATTTCACTACTTATTCTAGTTCACACACTCAGCATTGATCCCCCTGCCTGAGTTAGACAGGAAATGTGAACCGCCCGGGGCAGATATTTCACTATTGATTCCAGTTCACACACTCAGCATTGATCCCCCTGCCTGAGATAGACAGGAAATGTGAACCGCCCGGGGCAGATATTTCACTATTGATTCCAGTTCACACACTCAGCATTGATCCCCCTGCCTGAGTTAGACAGGAAATGTGAACCGCCAGGGGCAGATATTTCACTATTGATTCCAGTTCACACACTCAGCATTGACCCCCCTGCCTGAGTTAGACAGGAAATGTGAACCGCCCGGGGTAGATATTTCACTATTGATTCCAGTTCACACACTCAGCATTGATTGTCCTTCCTGAGTAAGACAGGAAATGTGAACCCCCCGGGGCAGATATTTCACTATTGATTCCAGTTCACACACTCAGCATTGATCCCCCTGCCTGAGTTAGACAGGAAATGTGAACCGCCCGGGGTAGATATTTCACTATTGATTCCAGTTCACACACTCAGCCTTGACCCCCCTGCCTGAGTTAGACAGAAAATGTGAACCCCCCGGGGCAGATATTTCACTATTGATTCCAGTTCACACACTCAGCATTGACCCCCCTGCCTGAGTTAGACAGGAAATGTGAACCGCCCGGGGTAGATATTTCACTATTGATTCCAGTTCACACACTCAGCATTGATCGTCCTGCCTGAGTTAGACAGGAAATGTGAACCGCCCGAGGCAGATATTTCACTATTGATTCCAGTTCACACACTCAGTATTGACCCCCCTGCCTGAGTTAGACAGGAAATGTGAATCGCCCGGGGCAGATATTTCACTCTTGATTCCAGTTCACACACTCAGCATTGACCCCCCTGCCTGAGTTAGACAGGAAATGTGAACCGCCCGGGGGCAGATATTTCACTACTTCTTCCAGTTCACACACTCAGCATCGATCCGCCTGCCTGAGTTAGACAGGAAATGTGAACCGCCCGGGGCAGATATTTCACTTTTGATTCCAGTTCACACACTCAGCATTGACCCCCCTGCCTGAGTTAGACAGGAAATGTGAATCGCCCGGGGCAGATATTTCACTATTGGTCCCAGTTGACACACTCAGCATTGATCGTCCTGCCTGAGTTAGACAGAAAATGTGAACCGCCCGGGGTAGATATTTCACTCTTGATTCCAGTTCACACACTCAGCATTGACCCCCCTGCCTGAGTTAGACAGGAAATGTGAACTGCCCGGGGCAGATATTTCACTATTGATTCAAGTTCACGCACTCAGCATTGACCCCCCTGCCTGAGTTAGACAGGAAATGTGAACCGCCCGGGGGCAGATATTTCACTACTTCTTCCAGTTCACACACTCAGCATCGATCCGCCTGCCTGAGTTAGACAGGAAATGTGAACCGCCCGGGGCAGATATTTCACTTTTGATTCCAGTTCACACACTCAGCATTGACCCCCCTGCCTGAGTTAGACAGGAAATGTGAATCGCCCGGGGCAGATATTTCACTACTTATTCCAGTTCACACACTCAGCATTGATCCCCCTGCCTGAGTTAGACAGGAAATGTGAACCGCCCGGGGCAGATATTTCACTATTGATTCCAGTTCACACACTCAGCATTGATCCCCCTGCCTGAGTTAGACAGGAAATGTGAACCGCCCGGGGCAGATATTTCACTATTGGTTCCAGTTCACACACTCAGCATTGACCCCCCTTCCTGAGTTAGACAGGAAATGTGAACCGCCCGGGGTAGATATTTCACTATTGATTCCAGTTCACACACTCAGCATTGATCGTCCTGCCTGAGTTAGACAGGAAATGAGAACCGCCCGGGACAGATATTTCACTATTGATTCCAGTTCACACACTCAGCATTGACCACCCTGCCTGAGTTAGACAGGAAATGTGAACCGCCCGGGGCAGATATTTCACTATTGAATCCAGTTCACACACTCAGCATTGACCCCCCTGCCTGAGTTAGACAGGAAATGTGAACCGCCCGAGGCAGATATTTCACTATTGATTCCAGTTCACACACTCAGTATTGACCCCCCTGCCTGAGTTAGACAGGAAATGTGAATCGCCCGGGGCAGATATTTCACTCTTGATTCCAGTTCACACACTCAGCATTGACCCCCCTGCCTGAGTTAGACAGGAAATGTGAACCGCCCGGGGGCAGATATTTCACTACTTCTTCCAGTTCACACACTCAGCATCGATCCGCCTGCCTGAGTTAGACAGGAAATGTGAACCGCCCGGGGCAGATATTTCACTTTTGATTCCAGTTCACACACTCAGCATTGACCCCCCTGCCTGAGTTAGACAGGAAATGTGAATCGCCCGGGGCAGATATTTCACTATTGGTCCCAGTTGACACACTCAGCATTGATCGTCCTGCCTGAGTTAGACAGAAAATGTGAACCGCCCGGGGTAGATATTTCACTCTTGATTCCAGTTCACACACTCAGCATTGACCCCCCTGCCTGAGTTAGACAGGAAATGTGAACTGCCCGGGGCAGATATTTCACTATTGATTCAAGTTCACGCACTCAGCATTGACCCCCCTGCCTGAGTTAGACAGGAAATGTGAACCGCCCGGGGGCAGATATTTCACTACTTCTTCCAGTTCACACACTCAGCATCGATCCGCCTGCCTGAGTTAGACAGGAAATGTGAACCGCCCGGGGCAGATATTTCACTTTTGATTCCAGTTCACACACTCAGCATTGACCCCCCTGCCTGAGTTAGACAGGAAATGTGAATCGCCCGGGGCAGATATTTCACTACTTATTCCAGTTCACACACTCAGCATTGATCCCCCTGCCTGAGTTAGACAGGAAATGTGAACCGCCCGGGGCAGATATTTCACTATTGATTCAAGTTCACACACTCAGCATTGATCCCCCTGCCTGAGTTAGACAGGAAATGTGAACCGCCCGGGGCAGATATTTCACTATTGGTTCCAGTTCACACACTCAGCATTGACCCCCCTTCCTGAGTTAGACAGGAAATGTGAACCGCCCGGGGTAGATATTTCACTATTGATTCCAGTTCACACACTCAGCATTGATCGTCCTGCCTGAGTTAGACAGGAAATGAGAACCGCCCGGGACAGATATTTCACTATTGATTCCAGTTCACACACTCAGCATTGACCACCCTGCCTGAGTTAGACAGGAAATGTGAACCGCCCGGGGCAGATATTTCACTATTGAATCCAGTTCACACACTCAGCATTGACCCCCCTGCCTGAGTTAGACAGGAAATGTGAACCCCCCGGGGCAGATATTTCACTATTGATTCCAGTTCACACACTCAGCATTGACCCCCCTGCCTGAGTTAGACAGGAAATGTGAACCGCCCGGGGCAGATATTTCACTATTGATTCCAGTTCACACACTCAGCATTGATCTCCCTGCCTGAGTTAGACAGGAAATGTGAATCGCCCGGGGCAGATATTTCACTTTTGATTCCAGTTCACACACTCAGCATTGACCCCCCTGCCTGAGTTAGACAGTAAATGTGAACCTCCCGGGGCAGATATTTCACTATTGATTCCAGTTCACACACTCAGCATTGACCCCCCTGCCTGAGTTAGACAGGAAATGTGAACCGCCCGGGACAGATATTTCACCATTGATTCCAGTTCACACACTCAGCATTGACCCCCCTGCCTGAGTTAGACAGTAAATGTGAACCTCCCGGGGCAGATATTTCACTATTGATTCCAGTTCACACACTCAGCATTGATCCCCCTGCCTGAGTTAGACAGGAAATGTGAACCGCCCGAGGCAGATATTTCACTATTTATTCCAGTTCACACACTCAGCATTGACCCCCCTGCCTGAGTTAGACAGGAAATGTGAACCGCCCGGGGCAGATATTTCACTATTGATTCCAGTTCACACACTCAGCATCGATCCCCCTGCCTGAGTTACACAGGAAATGTGAACCGCCCGGGGCAGATATTTCACTATTGATTCCAGTTCACACACTCAGCATTGATCCCCCTGCCTGAGTTAGACAGGAAATGTGAACCGCCCGGGGCAGATATTTCACTATTGATTCCAGTTCACACACTCAGCATTGACCCCCCTGCCTGAGTTAGACAGGAAATGTGAACCGCCCGGGGTAGATATTTCACTATTGATTCCAGTTCACACACTCAGCATTGACCCCCCTGCCTGAGTTAGACAGGAATTGTGAAGCGCCCGGGGTAGATATTTCACTATTGATTCCAGTTCACACACTCAGCATTGATCTCCCTGCCTGAGTTAGACAGGAAATGTGAACCGCCCGGGGCAGATATTTCACTATTGATTCCAGTTCACACACTCAGCATTGACCCCCCTGCCTGAGTTAGACAGGAAATGTGAACCGCCCGGGGCAGATATTTCACTATTGATTCCAGTTCACACACTCAGCATTGATCCCCCTGCCTGAGTTAGACAGGAAATGTGAACCGCCCGAGGCAGATATTTCACTATTGATTCCCTTTCACACACTCATCATTGATCCCCCTGCCTGAGTTAGACAGGAAATGTGAACCGCCCGGGGCAGATATTTCACTACTAATTCCAGTTCACACACTCAGCATTGATCTCCCTGCCTGAGTTAGACAGGAAATGTGAACCGCCCGGGGCAGATATTTCACTCTTGATTCCAGTTCACACACTCAGCATTGACCCCCCTTCCTGAGTTAGACAGGAAATGTGAACCGCCCGGGGCAGATATTTCACTATTGATTCCAGTTCACACACTCAGCATCGACCCCCCTGCCTGAGTTAGACAGGAAATGTGAACCGCCCGGGGCAGATATTTCACTACTAATTCCAGTTCACACACTCAGCATTGATCTCTCTGCCTGAGTTAGACAGGAAATGTGAACCGCCCGGGGCAGATATTTCACTCTTGATTCCAGTTCACACACTCAGCATTGACCCAACTACCTGAGTTAGACAGGAAATGTGAACAGCCCGGGGTAGATATTTCACTATTGATTCCAGTTCACACACTCAGCATTGATCGTCCTGCCTGAGTTAGACAGGAAATGTGAACCGCCCGGGGCAGATATTTCACTCTTGATTCCAGTTCACACACTCAGCATTGATCCCCCTGCCTGAGTTAGACAGGAAATGTGAACCGCCCGGACTAGATATTTCACTATTGATTCCAGTTCACACACTCAGCATCGACCCCACTGCCTGAGTTAGGCAGGAAATGTGAACCGCCCGGGGCAGATATTTCACTTTTGATTGCAGTTCACACACTCAGCATTGATCCCCCTGCCTGAGTTAGACAGGAAATGTGAACCGCCCGGGGCAGATATTTCACTATTGATTCCAGTTCACACACTCAGCATTGATCCCCCTTCCTGAGTTAGACAGGAAATGTGAACCGCCCGGGGCAGATATTTCACTATTGATTCCAGTTCACACACTCAGCATTGATCCCCCTGCCTGAGTTAGACAGGAAATGTGAACCGCCCGGGGCAGATATTTCACAATTGATTACAGTTCACACACTCAGCATTGACCCCCCTGCTGAGTTAGACCGGAAATGTGAACCGCCCGGGGCAGATATTTCACAATTGATTACAGTTCACACACTCAGCATTGATCCCCCTGCCTGAGTTAGACAGGAAATGTGAACCGCCCGGGGCAGATATTTCACAATTGATTACAGTTCACACACTCAGCATTGACCCCCCTGCTGAGTTAGACAGGAAATGTGAACCGCCCGGGGCAGATATTTCACTATTGATTCCAGTTCACACACTCAGCATTGATCCCCCTGCCTGAGTTAGACAGGAAATGTGAACCGCCCGGGGCAGATATTTCACTACTTATTCCAGTTCACACACTCAGCATCGATCCCCCTGCCTGTGTTAGACAGGAAATGTGAACCGCCCGGGGCCGATATTTCACTACTTATTCCAGTTCACACACTCAGCATCGATCCCCCTGCCTGAGTTAGACAGGAAATGTGAACCGCCCGGGGCAGATATTTCACTATTGATTCCAGTTCACACACTCAGCATTGATCGTCCTGCCTGAGTTAGACAGGAAATGTGAACCGCCCGGGGCAGATATTTCACTATTGATTCCAGTTCACACACTCAGCATTGACCCCCCTGCCTGAGTTAGACAGGAAATGTGAACCGCCCGGGGCAGATATTTCACTATTGATTCCAGTTCAAACACTCAGCATCGATCCCCCTGCCTGAGTTAGACAGGAAATGTGAACCGCCCGGGGCAGATATTTCACTATTGATTCCAGTTCACACACTCAGCATTGACCCCCCTGCCTGAGTTAGACAGGAAATGTGAACCGCCCGGGGCAGATATTTCACTATTGATTCCAGTTCACACACTCAGCATTGACCCCCCTGCCTGAGTTAGACAGGAAATGTGAACCGCACGGGGCAGATATTTCACTATTGATTCCAGTTCACACACTCAGCATTGACCCCCCTGCCTGAGTTAGGCAGGAAATGTGAACCGCCCGGGGCAGATATTTCACTATTGATTCCAGTTCACACACTCAGGATTGATCGTCCTGCCTGAGTTAGACAGGAAATGTGAACCGCCCGGGGCAGATATTTCACTATTGATTCCAGTTCACACACTCAGCATCGACCCCCCTGCCTGAGTTAGACAGGAAATGTGAACCGCCATGGGCAGATATTTCACTATTGATTCCAGTTCACACACTCAGCATTGACCCCCCTGCCTGAGTTAGACAGGAAATGTGAACCTCCCGGGGCAGATATTTCACTATTGATTCCAGTTCACACACTCAGCATTGACCCCCCTGCCTGAGTTAGACAGGAAATGTGAACCGCCCGGGGCAGATATTTCACTATTGATTCCAGTTCACACACTCAGCATTGACCCCCCTGCCTGAGTTAGACAGGAAATGTGAACCGCCCGGGGCAGATATTTCTCTATTGATTCCAGTTCACACACTCAGCATTGATCCCCCTGCCTGAGTTAGACAGGAAATGTGAACCGCCCGGGGCAGATATTTCACTATTGGTCCCAGTTCACACACTCAGCATCGACCCCCCCTGCCTGAGTTAGACAGGAAATGTGAAGCGCCCGGGGCAGATATTTCACTTTTGATTCCAGTTCACGCACTCAGCATTGACCCCCCTGCCTGAGTTAGACAGGAAATGTGAATCGCCCGGGGCAGATATTTCACTATTGGTCCCAGTTCACACACTCAGCATTGATCGTCCTGCCTGAGTTAGACAGGAAATGTGAACCGCCCGGGGCAGATATTTCACTATTGATTCCAGTTCACACACTCAGCATCGACCCCCCTGCCTGAGTTAGACAGGAAATGTGAACCGCCCGGGGCAGATATTTCACTGTTGATTCCAGTTCACACACTCAGCATTGACCCCCCTGCCTGAGTTAGACAGGAAATGTGAACCGCCCGGGGCAGATATTTCACTATTGATTCCAGTTCACACACTCAGCATTGACCCCCCTGCCTGAGTTAGACAGGAAATGTGAACCGCCCGGGGCAGATATTTCACTATTGATTCCATTTCACACACTCAGCATTGACCCCCCTGCCTGAGTTAGACAGGAAATGTGAACCGCCCGGGGCAGATATTTCACTACTTATTCTAGTTCACACACTCAGCATTGATCCCCCTGCCTGAGTTAGATAGGAAATGTGAACCGCCCGGGGCAGATATTTCACTTTTGATTCCAGTTCACACACTCAGCATTGACCCCCCTGCCTGAGTAAGACAGGAAATGTGAATCGCCCGGGGCAGATATTTCACTATTGGTCCCAGTTCACACACTCAGCATTGACCCCCCTGCTTGAGTTAGACAGGAAATGTGAACCGCCCGGGGCAGATATTTCACTATTGGTCCCAGTTCACACACTCAGCATTGATCCCCCTGCCTGAGTTAGACAGGAAATGTGAACCGCCAGGGGCAGATATTTCACTATTGATTCCAGTTCACACACTCAGCATTGACCCCCCTGCCTGAGTTAGACAGGAAATGTGAACCGCCCGGGGTAGATATTTCACTATTGATTCCAGTTCACACACTCAGCATTGATTGTCCTTCCTGAGTTAGACAGGAAATGTGAACCTCCCGGGGCAGATATTTCACTATTGATTCCAGTTCACACACACAGCATTGACCCCCCTGCCTGAGTTAGACACGAAATGTGAACCGCCCGGGGCAGATATTTCACTATTGATTCCAGTTCACACACTCAGCATTGACCCCCTGCCTGAGTTAGACAGGAAATGTGAACCGCCCGGGGTAGATATTTCACTATTGATTCCAGTTCACACACTCAGCATTGACCCCCCTGCCTGAGTTAGACAGGAAATGTGAACCGCCCGGGGCAGATATTTCACTATTGATTCCAGTTCACACACTCAGCATTCTCCCCTGCCTGAGTTAGACAGGAAATGTGAACCGCCCAGGGCAGATATTTCACTATTGATTCCAGTTCACACACTCAGCATTGACCCCCCTGCCTGAGTTGGACAGGAATTGTGAACCGCCCGGTGTAGATATTTCACTATTGATTCCAGTTCACACACTCAGCATTGACCCCCCTGCCTGAGTTAGACAGGAAATGTGAACCGCCCGGGGCAGATATTTCACTATTGATTCCAGTTCACACACTCAGCATTGACCCCCCTGCCTGAGTTAGACAGGAAATGTGAACCGCCCGGGGCAGATATTTCACTCTTGATTCCAGTTCACACACTCAGCATTGACCCCCCTCCCTGAGTTAGACAGGAAATGTGAACCGCCCGGGGCAGATATTTCACTATTGATTCCAGTTCACACACTCAGCATCGACCCCCCTGCCTGAGTTAGACAGGAAATGTGAACAGCCCGGGATAGATATTTCACTATTGATTCCAGTTCACACACTCAGCATTGACCCCCCTGCCTGAGTTAGACAGGAAATGTGAACCGCCCGGGGCAGATATTTCAGTATTGATTCCAGTTCACACACTCAGCATTGACCCCCCTGCCTGAGTTAGACAGGAAATGTGAACCGCCCGGGGCAGATATTTCACTATTGATTCCAGTTCACACACTCAGCATTGATCCCCCTGCATGAGTTAGACAGGAAATGTGAACCCCACCGGGGCAGATATTTCACTATTGATTCCAGTTCACACACTCAGCATTGACCCCCCTGCCTGAGTTAGACAGGAAATGTAAACCGCCCGGGACAGATATTTCACTATTGATTCCAGTTCACACACTCAGCATTGATCCCCCTGCCTGAGTTAGACAGGAAATGTGAACCGCCCGGGGCAGATATTTCACTATTGATTCCAGTTCACACACTCAGCATTGATCCCCCTGCCTGAGTTAGACAGGAAATGTGAACCGCCCGGGGCAGATATTTCACAATTGATTCCAGTTCACACACTCAGCATTGATCCCCCTGCCTGAGTTAGACAGGAAATGTGAACCGCCCGGGGCAGATATTTCACTATTGATTCCAGTTCACACACTCAGCATTGATCACCCTGCCTGAGTTAGACAGGAAATGTGAACCGCCCGGGGCAGATATTTCACTATTGATTCCAGTTCACACACTCAGCATTGACCCCCCTGCCTGAGTTAGACAGGAAACGTGAACCGCACGGGGCAGATATTTCACTATTGATTCCAGTTCACACACTCAGCATTGACCCCCCTGCCTGAGTTAGACAGGAAATGTGAACCGCCCGGGGCAGATATTTCAGTATTGATTCCAGTTCACACACTCAGCATTGATCCCCCTGCATGAGTTAGACAGGAAATGTGAACCCCCCGGGGCAGATATTTCACTATTGATTCCAGTTCACACACTCAGCATTGACCCCCCTGCCTTAGTTAGACAGGAAATGTGAACCGCCCGGGACAGATATTTCACTATTGATTCCAGTTCACACACTCAGCATCGACCCCCCTGCCTGAGTTAGACAGGAAATGTGAACCTCCCGGGGCAGTTATTTCACTATTGATTCCAGTTCACACACTCAGCATCGACCCCCCTGCCTGAGTTAGACAGGAAATGTTAACCGCCCGGGGCAGATATTTCACTATTGATTCCAGTTCACACACTCAGCATTGACCCCCCTGCCTGAGTTAGACAGGAAATGTGAACCGCCCGGGGCAGATATTTCACTATTGATTCCAGTTCACACACTCAGTATTGATCCCCCTGCCTGAGTTATACAGGAAATGTGAACCGCCCGGGACAGATATTTCACCATTGGTCCCAGTTCACACACTCAGCATTGATCGTCCTGCCTGAGTTAGACAGGAAATGTGAACCGCCCGGGGCAGATATTTCACTATTGAATCCAGTTCACACACTCAGCATTGACCCCCCTGCCTGAGTTAGACAGGAAATGTGAACCGCCCGGGGCAGATATTTCACTATTGAATCCAGTTCACACACTCAGCATTGACCCCCCTGCCTGAGTTAGACAGGAAATGTGAACCGCCCGGGGCAGATATTTCACTATTGATTCCAGTTCACACACTCAGCATTGACCCCCCTGCCTGAGTTAGACAGGAAATGTGAACCGCCCGAGGCAGATATTTCACTATTGATTCCAGTTCACACACTCAGCATTGACCCCCCTGCCTGAGTTAGACAGGAAATGTGAACCGCCCGGGGCAGATATTTCACTATTGATTCCAGTTCACACACTCAGCATTGACCCCCCTGCCTGAGTTAGACAGGAAATGTGAACCGCCCGGGGCAGATATTTCACTATTGATTCCAGTTCACACACTCAGCATTGACCCCCCTGCCTGAGTTAGACAGGAAATGTGAACCGCCCGGGGCAGAGATTTCACTATTGATTCCAGTTCACACACTCAGCATTGACCCCCCTGCCTGAGTTAGACAGGAAATGTGAACCGCCCGGGGCAGATATTTCACTATTGATTCCAGTTCGCACACTCAGCATTGACCCCCCTGCCTGAGTTAGACAGGAAATGTGAACCGCCCGGGGCAGATATTTCATTATTGATTCCAGTTCACACACTCAGCATTGATCCCCCTGCCTGAGTTAGACAGGAAATGTGAACCGCACGGGGCAGATATTTCACTATTGATTCCAGTTCGCACACTCAGCATTGACCCCCCTGCCTGAGTTAGACAGGAAATGTGAACCGCCCGGGGCAGATATTTCATTATTGATTCCAGTTCACACACTCAGCATTGATCCCCCTGCCTGAGTTAGACAGGAAATGTGAACCGCACGGGGCAGATATTTCACTATTGATTCCAGTTCACACACGCAGCATTGATCCCCCTGCCTGAGTTAGACAGGAAATGTGAACCGCCCGGGGCAGATATTTCACTATTGATTCCAGTTCACACACTCAGCATTGACCCCCCTGCCTGAGTTGGACAGGAATTGTGAACCGCCCGGTGTAGATATTTCACTATTGATTCCAGTTCACACACTCAGCATTGATCGTCCTGCCTGAGTTAGACAGGAAATGTGAACCGCCCGGGGCAGATATTTCACACTTGATTCCAGTTCACACACTCAGCATTGACCCCCCTTCCTGAGTTAGACAGGAAATGTGAACCGCCCGGGGCAGATATTTCACTATTGATTCCAGTTCACACACTCAGCATCGACCCCCCTGCCTGAGTTAGACAGGAAATGTGAACAGCCCGGGATAGATATTTCACTATTGATTCCACTTCACACACTCAGCATTGACCCCCCTGCCTGAGTTAGACAGGAAATGTGAACCGCCCGGGGCAGATATTTCAGTATTGATTCCAGTTCACACACTCAGCATTGATCCCCCTGCATGAGTTAGACAGGAAATGTGAACCGCCCGGGACAGATATTTCACTATTGATTCCAGTTCACACACTCAGCATTGATCGTCCTGCCTGAGTTAGACAGGAAATGTGAACCGCCCGGGGCAGATATTTCACTATTGGTCCCAGTTCACACACTCAGCATTGACCCCCCTGCCTGAGTTAGACAGGAAATGTGAACCGCCCGGGGCAGATATTTCACTATTGATTCCAGTTCACACATTCAGCATTGACCCCCCTGCCTGAGTTAGACAGGAAATGTGAACCGCCCGGGGCAGATATTTCACAATTGATTCCAGTTCACACACTCAGCATTGACCCCCCTGCCTGAGTTAGACAGGAAATGTGAACCGCCCGGGGCAGATATTTCACTATTGATTCCAGTTCACACACTCAGCATTGATCCCCCTGCCTGAGTTAGACAGGAATTGTGAACCGCCCGGGGCAGATATTTCACTATTGATTCCAGTTCACACACTCAGCATTGATCCCCCTGCCTGAGTTAGACAGGAAATGTGAACCGCCCGGGGCAGATATTTCACTATTGATTCCAGTTCACACACTCAGCATTGATCACCCTGCCTGAGTTAGACAGGAAATGTGAACCGCCCGGGGCAGATATTTCACTATTGATTCCAGTTCACACACTCAGCATCGATCCCCCTGCCTGAGTTAGACAGGAAATGTGAACCGCCCGGGGCAGATATTTCACTATTGATTCCAGTTCACACACTCAGCATTGATCCCCCTGCCTGAGTTAGACAGGAAATGTGAACCGCCCGGGGCAGATATTTCACTATTGATTCCAGTTCACACACTCAGCATTGATCACCCTGCCTGAGTTAGACAGGAAATGTGAACCGCCCGGGGCAGATATTTCACTATTGATTCCAGTTCACACACTCAGCATTGACCCCCCTGCCTGAGTTAGACAGGAAATGTGAACCGCCCGGGGCAGATATTTCACTATTGATTCCAGTTCACACACTCAGCATTGACCCCCCTGCCTGAGTTAGACAGGAAACGTGAACCGCACGGGGCAGATATTTCACTATTGATTCCAGTTCACACACTCAGCATTGACCCCCCTGCCTGAGTTAGACAGGAAATGTGAACCGCCCGGGGCAGATATTTCAGTATTGATTCCAGTTCACACACTCAGCATTGATCCCCCTGCATGAGTTAGACAGGAAATGTGAACCCCCCGGGGCAGATATTTCACTATTGATTCCAGTTCACACACTCAGCATTGACCCCCCTGCCTGAGTTAGACAGGAAATGTGAACCGCCCGGGACAGATATTTCACTATTGATTCCAGTTCACACACTCAGCATCGACCCCCCTGCCTGAGTTAGACAGGAAATGTGAACCGCCCGGGGCAGATATTTCACTATTGATTCCAGTTCACACACTCAGTATTGATCCCCCTGCCTGAGTTAGACAGGAAATGTGAACCGCCCGGGACAGATATTTCACCATTGGTCCCAGTTCACACACTCAGCATTGATCGTCCTGCCTGAGTTAGACAGGAAATGTGAACCGCCCGGGGCAGATATTTCACTATTGATTCCAGTTCACACACTCAGCATTGACCCCCCTGCCTGAGTTAGACAGGAAATGTGAACCGCCCGGGGCAGATATTTCACGATTGATTCCAGTTCACACACTCAGCATTGATCCCCCTGCCTGAGTTAGACAGGAAATGTGAACCGCCCGGGGCAGATATTTCACTATTGATTCCAGTTCACACACTCAGCATTAACCCCCCTGCCTGAGTTAGACAGGAAATGTGAACCGCCCGGGGTAGATATTTCACTATTGATTCCAGTTCACACACTCAGCATTGATCCCCCTGCCTGAGTTAGACAGGAAATGTGAACCGCCCGGGGCAGATATTTCACTATTGATCCCAGTTCACACACTCAGCATTGACCCCCCTTCCTGAGTTAGACAGGAAATGTGAACCGCCCTAGGGCAGATATTTCACTATTGATTCCAGTTCACACACTCAGCATTGACCCCCCTGCCTGAGTTAGACAGGAAATGTGAACCGCCCGGGGCAGATATTTCACTATTGATTCCAGTTCACACACTCAGCATCGACCCCCCTGCCAGAGTTAGACAGGAAATGTGAACCGCCCGGGGCAGATATTTCACTCTTGATTCCAGTTCACACACTCAGCATTGACCCCCCTTCCTGAGTTAGACAGGAAATGTGAACCGCCCGGGGCAGATATTTCACTATTGATTCCAGTTCACACACTCAGCATCGACCCCCCTGCCTGAGTTAGACAGGAAATGTGAACAGCCCGGGGTAGATATTTCACTATTGATTCCAGTTCACACACTCAGCATTGATCGTCCTGCCTGAGTTAGACAGGAAATGTGAACCGCCCGGGGCAGATATTTCACTATTGATTCCAGTTCACACACTCAGCATTGACCCCCCTGCCTGAGTTAGACAGGAAATGTGAACCGCCCGGACTAGATATTTCACTATTGATTCCAGTTCACACACTCAGCATCGACCCCCCTGCCTGAGTTAGGCAGGAAATGTGAACCGCCCGGGGCAGATATTTCACTTTTGATTCCAGTTCACACACTCAGCATTGATCCCCCTGCCTGAGTTAGACAGGAAATGTGAACCGCCCGGGGCAGATATTTCACTATTGATTCCAGTTCACACACTCAGCATTGACCCCCCTGCCTGAGTTAGACAGGAAATGTGAACCGCCCGGGGCAGATATTTCACTACTAATTCCAGTTCACACACTCAGCATTGATCTCCCTGCCTGAGTTAGACAGGAAACGTGAACCGCCCGGGGCAGATATTTCACTCTTGATTCCAGTTCACACACTCAGCATTGACCCCCCTTCCTGAGTTAGACAGGAAATGTGAACCGCCCGGGGCAGATATTTCACTATTGATTCCAGTTCACACACTCAGCATCGACCCCCCTGCCTGAGTTAGACAGGAAATGTGAACCGCCCGGGGCAGATATTTCACTATTGATTCCAGTTCACACACTCAGCATTGACCCCCCTGCCTGAGTTAGACAGGAAATGTGAACCGCCCGGGGCAGATATTTCACTATTGATTCCAGTTCACACACTCAGCATTGATCCCCTTGCCTGAGATAGACAGGAAATGTGAACCGCCCGGGGCAGATATTTCACTATTGATTCCAGTTCACACACTCAGCATTAATCCCCCTGCCTGAGATAGACAGGAAATGTGAACCGCCCGGGGCAGATATTTCACTATTGATTCCAGTTCACACACTCAGCATTGATCCCCTTGCCTGAGTTATACAGGAAATTTGAGCCGCCCGGGGCAGATATTTCACTATTGATTCCAGTTCACACACTCAGCACTGACCCCCCTGCCTGAGTTAGACAGGAAATGTGAACCGCCCGGGGCAGATATTTCACTATTGATTCCAGTTCACACACTCAGCATTGATCCCCCTGCCTGAGTTAGACAGGAAATGTGAACCGCCCGGGGCAGATATTTCACTATTGATTCCAGTTCACACACTCAGCATTGATCCCCCTGCCTGAGTTAGACAGGAAATGTGAACAGCCCGGGGTAGATATTTCACTATTGATTCCAGTTCACACACTCAGCATTGATCCCCCTGCCTGAGTTAGACAGGAAATGTGAACCGCCCGGGGCAGATATTTCACTATTGATTCCAGTTCACACACTCAGCATTGACCCCCCTGCCTGAGTTGGACAGGAAATGTGAACCGCCCGGGGCAGATATTTCACTATTGATTCCAGTTCACACACTCAGCATTGACCCCCCTGCCTGAGTTAGACAGGAAATGTGAACCGCCCGGGGCAGATATTTCACTCATGATTCCAGTTCACACACTCAGCATCGACCCCCCTGCCTGAGTTAGACAGGAAATGTGAACCGCCCGGGGCAGATATTTCACTATTGATTCCAGTTCACACACTCAGCATTGACCCCCCTGCCTGAGTTAGACAGGAAATGTGAACCGCCCGGGGCAGATATTTCACTCATAATTCCAGTTCACACACTCAGCATTGACCCCCCTGCCTGAGTTAGACAGGAAATGTGAACCGCCCAGGGCAGATATTTCACTGTTGATTCCAGTTCACACACTCAGCATTGACCCCCCTGCCTGAGTTAGACAGGAAATGTGAACCGCCCGGGGCAGATATTTCACTCTTGATTCCAGTTCACACACTCAGCATTGACCCCCCCTGCCTGAGTTAGACAGGAAATGTGAACCGCCCAGGGCAGATATTTCACTCTTGATTCCAGTTCACACACTCAGCATTGACCCCCCTGCCTGAGTTCGACAGGAAATGTGAACCGCCCGGGGCAGATATTTCACTATTGATTCCAGTTCACACACTCAGCATTGATCACCCTGCATGAGTTAGACAGGAAATGTGAACCGCCCGGGGCAGATATTTCACTATTGATTCCAGTTCACACACTCAGCATTGACCCCCCTGCCTGAGTTAGACAGGAAATGTGAACCGCCCGGGGCAGATATTTCACTATTGATTCCAGTTCACACACTCAGCATTGACCCCCCTGCCTGAGTTAGACAGGAAATGTGAACCGCCCGGGGCAGATATTTCACTTTTGATTCCAGTTCACACACTCAGCATCGACCCCCCTGCCTGAGTTAGACAGGAAATGTGAACCTCCCGGGGCAGTTATTTCACTATTGATTCCAGTTCACACACTCAGCATCGACCCCCCTGCCTGAGTTAGACAGGAAATGTTAACCGCCCGGGGCAGATATTTCACTATTGATTCCAGTTCACACACTCAGCATTGACCCCCCTGCCTGAGTTAGACAGGAAATGTGAACCGCCCGGGGCAGATATTTCACTATTGATTCCAGTTCACACACTCAGCATTGACCCCCCTGCCTGAGTTAGACAGGAAATGTGAACCGCCCGGGGCAGATATTTCACTATTGATTCCAGTTCACACACTCAGCATTGATCACCCTGCATGAGTTAGACAGGAAATGTGAACCGCCCGGGGCAGATATTTCACTATTGATTCCAGTTCACACACTCAGCATTGACCCCCCTGCCTGAGTTAGACAGGAAATGTGAACCGCCCGGGGCAGATATTTCACTATTGATTCCAGTTCACACACTCAGCATTGACCCCCCTGCCTGAGTTAGACAGGAAATGTGAACCGCCCGGGGCAGATATTTCACTTTTGATTCCAGTTCACACACTCAGCATCGACCCCCCTGCCTGAGTTAGACAGGAAATGTGAACCTCCCGGGGCAGTTATTTCACTATTGATTCCAGTTCACACACTCAGCATCGACCCCCCTGCCTGAGTTAGACAGGAAATGTTAACCGCCCGGGGCAGATATTTCACTATTGATTCCAGTTCACACACTCAGCATTGACCCCCCTGCCTGAGTTAGACAGGAAATGTGAACCACCCGGGGTAGATATTTCACTTTTGATTCCAGTTCACACACTCAGCATTGACCCCCCTGCCTGAGTTAGACAGGAAATGTGAATCGCCCGGGGCAGATATTTCACTATTGATTCCAGTTCACACACTCAGCATTGATCGTCCTGCCTGAGTTCGACAGGAAATGTGAACTGCCCGGGGCAGATATTTCACTTTTGATTCCAGTTCACACACTCAGCATTGACCCCCCTGCCTGAGTTAGACAGGAAATGTGACCGCCCGGGGCAGATATTTCACTATTGATTCCAGTTCACACACTCAGCATCGACCCCCCTGCCTGAGTTAGACAGGAAATGTGAACCGCCCGGGGCAGATATTTCACTATTGATTCCAGTTCACACACTCAGCATTGACCCCCCTGCCTGAGTTAGACAGGAAATGTGAATCGCCCGGGGCAGATATTTCACTATTGATTCCAGTTCACACACTCAGCATTGACCCCCCTGCCTGAGTTAGACAGGAAATGTGAACCGCCCGGGGCAGATATTTCACTACTAATTCCAGTTCACACACTCAGCATTGACCCCCCTGCCTGAGTTAGACAGGAAATGTGAACCGCCCGGGGCAGATATTTCACTATTGATTCCAGTTCACACACTCAGCCCTGACCCCCCTGCCTGAGTTAGACAGGAAATGTGAACCGCCCGGGGCAGATATTTCACTATTGATTCCAGTTCACACACTCAGCATTGACCCCCCCTGCCTGAGTTAGACAGGAAATGTGAACCGCCCGGGGCAGATATTTCACTATTGATTCCAGTTCACACACTCAGCATTGATCCCCCTGCCTGAGTTAGACAGGAAATGTGAACCGCCCGGGGCAGATATTTCACTATTGATTCCAGTTCACACACTCAGCATTGATCCCCCTGCCTGAGTTAGACAGGAAATGTGAACCGCCCGGGGCAGATATTTCACTATTGATTCCAGTTCACACACTCAGCATTGATCTCCCTGCCTGAGTTAGACAGGAAATGTGAACCGCTGTGAGGCAGCAGTGCTAACCACTGTGTCACCGGTTCGATTCCCGACTTGGGTCACTGTCTGTGCGGAGTCTGCACGTTCTCCCCGTGTCTGCGTGGGTTTCCTCCGGGTGCTCCGGTTTCCTCCCACAAGCCCCGAAAGACGTGCTGTTGGTGAATTAGACATTCTGAATTCTCCCTCTGTGTACCCGAACAGGCGCCGGAATGTGGCGACGAGGGGATTTCCACAGTAACCTCATTGCAGTGTTAGTGTGAGCCTACCTGTGACAATAACAAAAATTATTATTAATAATTATATTTATTATCTGATACAGGTAATGAATGATTTCAATGCCGATTGTTTCCTTATTCACCTTGCTGCCTTTCTCCCTCGTTCTTGATTCTCCCCCTGCTCTGAATCCTTACAGAGGTTCCCACCCCCTGGCATATTAGCTTAAACCCTCCCCAACCTCTCTAGCAAGTACCCCCTGCAAGGACATAGATGATTTAGAGTTGGGGATGTGTCCAAGTTTGCAGACGACACTAAGATGAGTGGTGAAGCAAAAAGTGCAGAGGATACTGGAAGTCTGCAGAGGGATTTGGATAGGCTAAGTGAATGGGCTAGGGTCTGGCAGATGGAATACAATGTTGACAAATGTGAGGTTATCCATTTTGGTAGGAATAACAGCAAAAGGGATTATTATTTAAATGATAAAATATTAAAACATGCTGCTGTGCAGAGAGACCTGGGTATGCTAGTGCATGAGTCGCAAAAAGTTGGTTTACAGGTGCAACAGGTGATTAAGAAGGCAAATGGAGTTTTGTCCTTCATTGCTAGAGGGTGGAGTTTAAGGCTAGGGAGGTTATGCTGCAATTGTATAAGGTGTTAGTGAGGCCACACCTGGAGTATTGTGTTCAGTTTTAGTCTCCTTACCTGAGAAAGGACGTACTGGCGCTGGAAGGTGTGCAGAGGAGATTCACTAGGTTAATCCCAGAGCTGAAGGGGTTGGATTACGAGGAGAGGTTGAGTAGACTGGGACTGTACTCGGAGTTTAGAAGGATGAGGGGGGATCTTATTGAAACATATAAAATTATGAAGGGAATAGATAGGATAGATGCGGGCAGGTTGTTTCCACTGGCGGGTGAAAGCAGAACTAGGGGGCATAGCCTCAAAATAAGGGGAAGTAGATTTAGGACTGAGTTTAGGAGGAACTTCTTCACCCAAAGGGTGGTGAATCTATGGAATTCCTTGCCCAGTGAAGCAGTACAGGCTCCTTCATTAAATGTTTTTAAGATAAAGATAGATAGTTTTTTGAAGAATAAAGGGATTAAGGGTTATGGTGTTCAGGCCGGAAAGTGGAGCTGAGTCCACAAAAGATCAGCCATGATCTCATTGAATAGTGGAGCAGGCTCGAGGGGCCAGATGGCCTACTCCTGCTCCTAGTTCTTATGTTCTTATGACATCAGTCCCAGTCCTGCCCAGGTGTAACCCGTCCAGTTTGTACAGGTCCCACCTCCCCCAGAACCAGTCCCAATGCCCCAGGAATCTGAACCCCTCCCCCTGACACCATCTCTCCAGCCACAGATTTATCCGATATATCCTGCTATTCCGACTCTGACTAGCACGTGGTACTGGGAGTAATCCTGAGATCACTGCCTTTGAGGTCCGATTTCTCAACTTGCTTCCTAACTCCCTACATTCTGCTTTTAAGCTCACATTCCAGGCCCTCATCCCTTTTATTACATCTGACGTTGGTACCGATGTGCACCACAGCCACTGACTGTTCCCCCTCCCCCTCCAGAATGTCCTGTACCCGCTCCGAGACACCCTTGCCCCAGCACCAAGGAGGCAACACACTCTGCTGGATTCTCGTTTGCTGCCACAGAAATGGCGATCTGTTCCCCCATCTACAAGTCAGAAGGAGGCCATTCGGCCCACCGAGTCTGTACCGACCCTCTGACAGAGCACCCTATCTGGCTAGTCCCAGGCCCGGCAAACATGTAACCCCACCTAACCTTTGGACAATAAGGGGCAATTCAGCACGGCCAATCCAACTAACCAACACATCTTTGGGCTGTGGGAGGAAACCGGAGCACCCGGAGGAAACCCACGCAGTCACAGGGAGAACGTGCAGACTCCGCACAGACACCCAATGTCGGAATTGATCCCGGGTCATTAGCCACCGTGCTGACCCGGGTCCCTGGTGCTGTGAGGCAGCAGTGCTAACCACTGTGTCACCGTGCTGACCCGGGTCCCTGCCGCTGTGAGGCAGCAGTGCTAACCACTGTGTCACCGTGCTGACCCGGGTCCCTGGTGCTGTGAGGCAGCAGTGCTAACCACTGTGCCACCGTGCTGACCCGGGTCCCTGGCGCTGTGAGGCAGCAGTGCGAACCACTGTGACACCGTGCTGACCCGGGTCTCTGGCACTGTGAGGCAGCAGTGCTAACCACTGTGTCACCGTGCTGACCTGGGTCCCTGGTGCTGTGAGGCTGCAGTGCTAACCACTGTGCCACCGTGCTGTCCCGGGTCCCTGGCGCTGTGAGGCAGCAGTGCTAACCACTGTGTCACCGTGCTGACCCGGGTCCCTGGTGCTGTGAGGCAGCAGTGCTAACCACTGTGTCACCGTGCTGACCCGGGTCCCTGGTGCTGTGAGGCAGCAGTGCTAACCACTGTGTCACCATGCTGCCCCGGGTCCTTGGCACTGTGAGGCAGCAGTGCTAACCACTGTGTCACCGTGCTGACCCGGGTCCCTGGTGCTGTGAGGCAGCAGTGCTAACCACTGTGTCACCGTGCTGACCCGGGTCCCTGGCACTGTGAGGCAGCAGTGCTAACCACTGTGCCACCGTGCTGACCCGGGTACCTGGCACTGTGAGGCAGCAGTGCTAACCACTGTGTCACCGTGCTGGCCCGGGTCCCTGGCACTGTGAGGCAGCAGTGCTAACCACTGTGTCACCGTGCTGACCCGGGTCCCTGGTGCTGTGAGGCAGCAGTGCTAACCACTGTGTCACCGTGCTGACCCGGGTCCCTGGTGCTGTGAGGCAGCAGTGCTAACCACTGTGTCACCGTGCTGACCCGGGTCCCTGCAGCTGTGAGGCAGCAGTGCTAACCACTGTGTCACCGTGCTGTCCCGGGTCCCTGGCACTGTGAGGCAGCAGTGCTAACCACTGTGTTACCGTGCTGCCCCGGGTCCCTGGCGCTGTGAGGCAGCAGTGCTAACCACTGTGTCACCGTGCTGCCCCGGATTCCTGGCACAGTGAGGCAGCAGTGCTAACCACTGTGTCACCGTGCTGACCCGGGTCCCTGGCGCTGTGAGGCAGCAGTGCTAACCACTGTGTCACCGTGCTGACCCGGGTCCCTGGTGCTGTGAGGCAGCAGTGCTAACCACTGTGCCACCGTGCTGACCCGGGACCCTGAAGCTGTGAGGCAGCAGTGCTAACCACTATGCACCGTGCTGACCCGGGTCCCTGGTGCTGTGAGGCAGCAGTGCTAACCACTGTGTCACCGTGCTGGCCCGGGTCCCTGGCACTGTGAGGCAGCAGTGCTAACCACTGTGTCACCGTGCTGACCCGGGTCCCTGGTGCTGTGAGGCAGCAGTGCTAACCACTGTGTCACCGTGCTGACCCGGGTCCCTGGTGCTGTGAGGCAGCAGTGCTAACCACTGTGTCACCGTGCTGACCCGGGTCCCTGCAGCTGTGAGGCAGCAGTGCTAACCACTGTGTCACCGTGCTGTCCCGGGTCCCTGGCACTGTGAGGCAGCAGTGCTAACCACTGTGTTACCGTGCTGCCCCGGGTCCCTGGCGCTGTGAGGCAGCAGTGCTAACCACTGTGTCACCGTGCTGCCCCGGATTCCTGGCACAGTGAGGCAGCAGTGCTAACCACTGTGTCCCGTGCTGACCCGGGTCTCTGGCGCTGTGAGGCAGCAGTGCTAACCACTGTGTCACCGTGCTGACCCGGGTCCCTGGTGCTGTGAGGCAGCAGTGCTAACCACTGTGCCACCGTGCTGACCCGGGACCCTGAAGCTGTGAGGCAGCAGTGCTAACCACTATGCACCGTGCTGACCCGGGTCCCTGGTGCTGTGAGGCAGCAGTGCTAACCACTGTGTCACCGTGCTGACCCAGGTCCCTGGCACTGTGAGGCAGCAGTGCTAACCACTGTGTCACCGTGCTGTCCCGGGTGCCTGAAGCTTTGAGGCAGCAGTGCTAACCACTGTGTCGCCGTGCTGACCCGGGTCCCTGGCACTGTGAGGCAGCAGTGCTAACCACTGTGACACCGTGCTGCCCCGGGTCCCTGGCACTGTGAGGCAGCAGTGCTAACCACTGTGTCACCGTGCTGACCCGGGACTCTGGCGCTGTGAGGCAGCAGTGCTAACCACTGTGTCACCGTGCTGACCCGGGTCCCTGGTGCTGTGAGGCAGCAGTGCTAACCACTGTGTCGCCGTGCTGACCCGGGACTCTGGCGCTGTGAGGCAGCAGTGCTAACCACTGTGTCACCGTGCTGTCCCGGGTCCCTGGCACTGTGAGGCAGCAGTGCTAACCACTGTGTCACCGTGCTGACCCGGGTCCCTGGTGCTGTGAGGCAGCAGTGCTAACCACTGTGTCACCGTGCTGACCCGGGTCCCTGGCACTGTGAGGCAGCAGTGCTAACCACTGTGTCACCGTGCTGACCCGGGACTCTGGCACTGTGAGGCAGCAGTGCTAACCACTGTGTCACCGTGCTGACCCGGGACTCTGGCGCTCTGAGGCAGCAGTGCTAACCACTGTGTCACCGTGCTGCCCCGGGTCCCTGGCACTGTGAGTCAGCAGTGCTAACCACTGTGTCACCGTGCTGACCCGGGTCCCTGGCGCTGTGAGGCAGCAGTGCTAACCACTGTGTCACCGTGCTGACCCGGGTCCCTGGTGCTGTGAGGCAGCAGTGCTAACCACTGTGTCACCGTGCTGACCCGGGTCCCTGGTGCTGTGAGGCAGCAGTGCTAACCACTGTATCACTGTGCTGACCCGGGTACCTGGCGCTGTGAGGCAGCAGTGCTAACCACTGTGTCGCCGTGCTGACCCGGGTCCCTGGCGCTGTGAGGCAGCAGTGCTAACCACTGTGTCACCGTGCTGACCCGGGACTCTGGCACTGTGAGGCAGCAGTGCTAACCACTGTGTCACCGTGCTGACCCGGGTCCCTGGTGCTGTGAGGCAGCAGTGCTAACCACTGTGCCACCGTGCTGACCCGGGTCCCTGGTGCTGTGAGGCAGCAGTGCTAACCACTGTGTCACCGTGCTGACCCGGGTCCCTGGCGCTGTGGGGCAGCAATGCTAACCACTGTGTCACCGTGCTGACCCGGGTCCCTGGTGCTGTGAGACAGCAGTGCTAACCACTGTGTCACCGTGCTGACCCGGGTCCCTGGCACTGTGAGGCAGCAGTGCTAACCACTGTGTCACCGTGCTGCCCCGGGTCCCTGGCACTGTGAGGCAGCAGTGCTAACCACTGTGTCACCCTGCTGACCCGGGTCCCTGGCGCTGTGGGGCAGCAGTGCTAACCACTGTGGCACCGTGCTGACCCGGGTCCCTGGCGCTGTGAGGCAGCAGTGCTAACCACTGTGTCACCGTGCTGACCCGGGTCCCTGGCGCTGTGAGGCAGCAGTGCTAACCACTGTGACACCGTGCTGCCCCGGGTCCCTGGCACTGTGAGGCAGCAGTGCTAACCACTGTGTCGCCGTGCTGACCCGGGACTCTGGCGCTCTGAGGCAGCAGTGCTAACCACTGTGTCACCGTGCTGCCCCGGGTCCCTGGCACTGTGAGGCAGCAGTGCTAACCACTGTGTCGCCGTGCTGACCCGGGACTCTGGCGCTCTGAGGCAGCAGTGCTAACCACTGTGTCACCGTGCTGACCCGGGTCCCTGGTGCTGTGAGGCAGCAGTGCTAACCACTGTGTCACCGTGCTGACCCGGGTCCCTGGTGCTGTGAGGCAGCAGTGCTAACCACTGTGTCACCGTGCTGTCCCGGGTCCCTGGCACTGTGAGGCAGCAGTGCTAACCACTGTGTCACCGTGCTGACCCGGGTCCCTGGTGCTGTGAGGCAGCAGTGCTAACCACTGTGTCACCGTGCTGACCCGGGTCCCTGGTGCTGTGAGGCAGCAGTGCTAACCACTGTGTCACCGTGCTGACCCGAGTCCCTGGCGCTGTGAGGCAGCAGTGCTAACCACTGTGCCACCGTGCTGACCCGGGTCCCTGGTGCTGTGAGGCAGCAGTGCTAACCACTGTGTCACCGTGCTGACCCGGGACTCTGGCGCTCTGAGGCAGCAGTGCTAACCACTGTGTCATCGTGCTGACCCGAGTCCCTGGTGCTGTGAGGCAGCAGTGCTAACCACTGTGTCACCGTGCTGACCCGGGACTCTGGCGCTCTGAGGCAGCAGTGCTAACCACTGTGTCACCGTGCTGACCCAGGTCCCTGGCACTGTGAGGCAGCAGTGCTAACCACTGTGGCACCGTGCTGACCCGGGTCCCTGGCGCTGTGAGGCAGCAGTGCTAACTACTGTGTCACCGTGCTGACCCGGGTCCCTGGTGCTGTGAGGCAGCAGTGCTAAGCACTGTGTTACCGTGCTGCCCCGGGTCCCTGGCGCTGTGGGGCAGCAGTGCTAACCACTGTGTCACCGTGCTGACCCGGGTCCCTGGTGCTGTGAGGCAGCAGTGCTAACCACTGTGGCACCGTGCTGACCCGGGTCCCTGGCGCTGTGAGGCAGCAGTGTTAACCACTGTGTCACCGTGCTGACCCGGGTCCCTGGCGCTGTGAGGCAGCAGTGCTAACCACTGTGTCACCGTGCTGTCCCGGGTGCCTGAAGCTGTGAGGCAGCAGTGCTAACCACTGTGTCACCGTGCTGTCCCGGGTGCCTGAAGCTGTGAGGCAGCAGTGCTAACCACTGTGTCACCGTGCTGTCCCGGGTGCCTGAAGCTGTGAGGCAGCAGTGCTAACCACTGTGTCACCATGCCGACCCGGGTCCCTGGTGCTGTGAGGCAGCAGTGCTAACCACTGTGTCACCGTGCTGACCCGGGTCCCTGGTGCTCCTAGGCAGCAGTGCTAACTGTCATGATATTCAAACACACACATCATGATGGACACACTAACAGGCAAATCAGAGTACACAACACCACAACCAATCACAGACAAGAACACCAACCACATAAAAAGCACGAGCACGACACCTGGAGGTCAGTAGGTCTGGGGAGAAGGAAACAAGAAAGAGCTGTTAAAACACCACAAGCAGGGAGCCCCCCACGTGCAGAGTGCAAAGACCAAACTGTAAATAGTAAGTTTAAATAAAGAAGCGTTGTACCATATGCAACTGTGTTGGCTCTTCTGTGTGTCAGAACACCCAACACCACACTAACCACTGTGTCACCGTGCTGACCCAGGTCCCTGGTGCTGTGAGGCAGCAGTGCTAACCACTGTGTCACCGTGCTGACCCGGGTCCCTGGTGCTGTGAGGCAGCAGTGCTAACCACTGTGTCACCGTGCTGTCCCGGGTCCCTGGCACTGTGAGGCAGCAGTGCTAAACACTGTGTCTCCGTGCTGACCCGGGTCCCTGGCACTGTGAGGCAGCAGTGCTAACCACTGTGTCACCGTGCTGTCCCGGGTGCCTGAAGCTGTGAGGCAGCAGTGCTAACCACTGTGTCACTGTGCTGACCCGGGTCCCTGGCACTGTGAGACAGCAGTTCTAACCACTGCGTAACCGTGCTGACCCGGGTCCCTGGCACTGTGAGACAGCAGTGCTAACCACTGTGCCACCGTGCTGTCCCGGGTCCCTGAAGCTGTGAGGCAGCAGTGCTAACCACTGTGTCACCATGCCGACCCGGGTCCCTGGTGCTGTGAGCCAGCAGTGCTAACCACTGTGTCACCGTGCTGACCCGGGTCCCTGGTGCTGTGAGGCAGCAGTGCTAACCACTGTGTCTCCGTGCTGACCCGGGTCCCCGATGCTGTGAGGCAGCAGTGCTAACCACTGTGTCACCGTGCTGACCCGGGTCCCTGGAACTGTGAGGCAGCAGTGCTAACCACTGTGTCACCCTGCTGACCCGGGTCCCTGGCGCTGTGAGACAGCAGTGCTAACCACTGTGTCACCGTGCTGCCCCGGTTCCCTGGTGCTGTGAGGCAGCAGTGCTAACCACTGTGTCTCCGTGCTGACCCGGGTCCCCGATGCTGTGAGGCAGCAGTGCTAACCACTGTGTCACCGTGCTGCCCCGGTTCCCTGGTGCTGTGAGGCAGCAGTGCTAACCACTGTGTCACCGTGCTGACCCGGGTCCCTGGTGCTGTGAGGCAGCAGTGCTAACCACTGTGTCACTGTGCTGACCCGGGTCCCTGCCGTGTGAGGCAGCAGTGCTAACCCCTGTGTCACCGTGCTGACCCGGGTCCCTGGTGCTGTGAGGGTGCTGTGAGGGAGCAGTGCTAACCACTGTGCCACCATGCTGACCCGGGTCCCTGCAGCTGTGAGGCAGCAGTGCTAACCACTGTGTCACCGTGCTGACCCGGGTCCCTGGCACTGTGAAGCAGCAGTGCTAACCACTGTGCCACCGTGCTGCCCCGTGTCCCTGGCGCTGTGAGGCAGCAGTGCTAACCACTGTGTCACCGTGCTGATCCGGGTCCCTGGCAAAGTGAGGCAGCAGTGCTAACCACTGTGTCACCGTGCTGACCCGGGTCCCTGCAGCTGTGAGGCAGCAGTGCTAACCACTGTGTCACCGTGCTGACCCGGGTCCCTGGCACTGTGAAGCAGCAGTGCTAACCACTGTGTCACCGTGCTGCCCCGTGTCCCTGGCGTTGTGAGGCAGCAGTGCTAACCACTGTGTCACCGTGCTGACCCGGGTCCCTGGCACTGTGAGGCAGCAGTGCTAACCACTGTGTCACCGTGCTGACCCGGGTCACTGGCACTGTGAGGCAGCAGTGCTAACCACTGTGGTGTTGGGTGTTCTGACACACAGATGAGCCAACACAGTTGCATATGGTACAACGCTTCTTTATTTAAACTTACTATTTACAGTTTGGTCTTTGCACTCTGCACGTGGGGGGTTCCCTGCTTGTGGTGTTTTAACAGCTCTTTCTTGTTCCCTTCTCCCCAGACCTACTGACCTCCAGGTGTCGTGCTCGTGCTTTTTATATGGTTGGTGTTCTTGTCTGTGATTGGTTGTGGTGTTGTGTACTCTGATTTGCCTGTTAGTGTGTCCATCATGATGTGTGTGTTTGAATATCATGACATCCCCCCTTTTTACAAAGATATGTGCCTACGTGGTGATAAATATGATCGTGTCGTGAGTGCATCTAGGAGTGTGTGTGTGTCGTGTGCAGCATGTGCATATGACGGAACTATGTACATGGGGCGATGTCGGGTGCGTCACATGAGCCAAGTTGTACCATAACATAACATAAATGCGAACGAGAGAAGAAGAAAAAAAAACTTGAACAGTTGTCCAGTCAGACGACATCTGGAACGATAAACAACAACAGGTTATCATGTAAAATTGTGCAACGTGTTAAACATATGAACGGTATTATAAGTCCAGTCTAATGGGCTTGCGACGAGTTCGGGTTGACCGCCTCAAGGGTGGATCAAGAACCACCGGCTGCTGTGCAGGCATGGCCATGGGCGGCGACGGAAAGGGCGTGATGTGCGGCAGCTCCACAAAGTCATCCTCGGAAGCCTGTTGAGGATCTGGCGTGTGCGTGCTGTGTGGCTGTGAGCGTGGAAGTCGGCGAAGGGCGCGCCGATTGCGGCGACGCACGGAACCATCCGGCATGCGAACCAGGAACGAGCGGGGAGCCACTTGTCGGAGGACTTCGGCCGGTGCTGACCAGCCACCATACGGTTGATGGACGCGTACTTTGTCTCCGGAGGACAGGGGGGGCAGGTCCGTCGCTCGTGTGTCGTACCGACCTTTCTGGCGATCACGCTGCAGTTGCATGTTCCGAAGAACCGCCTCATGGTCTGTTGTTGGTGCCAGGATGGAAGGTACCGTCGTCCTGAGGGAGCGACCCATTAGTAGCTGCGCTGGCGAGAGACCCGTGGATAGCGGGGCCGATCGATAGGCCAGCAAGGCAAGGTTAAAGTCCGATCCGGCAGCAGCCGCCTTGCACAGGAGCCGCTTGGCGATGTGGACACCCTTTTCAGCCTTCCCGTTCGATTGTGGATGCAGAGGGCTGGATGTCACATGAGTGAAACCATATGCTGCGGCAAAGGACGACCATTCACGGCTGGCAAAACAAGGTCCATTGTCTGACATGACAGTCCTTGGAATGCCGTGGCGAGCAAACGTTTCCTTGCAGGCCCCAATGACTGCGGACGACGTCAGATCATGGAGAGGCATGACTTCCGGGTAGTTTGAGAAGTAGTCTATAATAACAATGTAATCTCTGCCGAGCGCGTGAAATAGGTCAACACCCACCTTCGCCCAGGGGGACGTCACCATCTCGTGTGGTAGAAGTGTTTCCGGAGGTTGCGCCGGCTGAAACCTCTGACAGGTTGTGCAGTTGAGCACCATGTTGGCTATGTCTTCATTAATACCCGGCCAATATACCGCCTCCCGGGCCCTTCGTCTGCATTTTTCGACGCCCAAGTGGCCTTCGTGTAGTTGATGAAGAATCATCTGGCGCACGCTGTGCGGAATAACGATCCTGTGCGATTTCATGAGGACCCCGTCTATATTGGTGAGATCATCTCGCACATTATAAAACTGGGGGCACTGCCCTTTTAGCCACCCTTCCGTCATGTGGCGCATCACTCGCTGCAGAAGGGGGTCAGTCGCCGTCTCTGCGCGTATGTGGGCCAGACTAGGATCATCAGCTGGCAGATTTGCTGCTGTCAGAGTTACGTGTGCCTCAATTTGACGCACGAACCCCTCCGCATCTGGTGGTGTGCTCACTGCTCGGGAAAGAGTGTCCGCCACGATGAGTTCCTTCCCCGGAGTGTAGATCAGTTCAAAATCGTACCTCCTGAGTTTAAGTAAGATGCGCTGGAGGCGAGGAGTCATGTCGTTCAGGTCTTTGTTAATGATGTTGACCAGGGGGCGGTGGTCAGTTTCGACCGTGAATCGTGGCAGGCCATACACATAGTCGTGGAACTTGTCCAGTCTAGTTAACAAGCCCAGGCATTCTTTTTCGATTTGCGCGTAGCGCTGTTCGGTAGGGGTCATGGCTCGTGAGGCATACGCAACCGGGGCCCATGATGACGTGCTGTCTTTTTGCAGGAGTACCGCTCCAATACCAGATTGGCTGGCGTCTGTTGAGATCTTTGTAGGGCGAGTCGTGTCAAAGAAGGCCAGCACTGGTGCCGTGACCAGTTTGTGCTTGAGCTCCTCCTATTCCCGCTGATGCGATTGGTGCCAGTTGAATTCTGTCGATTTTTTTACGAGATGGCGCATATTTGTTGTATGAGAAGCCAGGTTGGGAATGAACTTCCCAAGGAAGTTGACCATGCCCAGGAATCTTAAGACAGCCTTCTTGTCAGCCGGTCGTGGCATGGCTGTGATGGCGCTAACCTTGTCTGCATCGGGACGGACCCCTGACCTTGAGATGTGGTCCCCGAGGAATTTCAGCTCCGTCTGGCCGAAGGCACACTTCGCACGGTTGAGACGCAGGCCATTTTGTCGTATGCGGGTAAAGACACGTCGTAGACGATGCATGTGTTCCTGCGGAGTGGTGGACCAAATGATGATATCGTCCACATATACACGTACCCCTTCAATTCCTTCCATCATCTGCTCCATAATGCGGTGGAATACTTCAGATGCCGAAATGATGCCGAATGGCATCCGGTTGTAGCAGAATCTGCCAAAAGGGGTGTTGAATGTGCATAGTCTTCGGCTGGCCGGGTCCAGTTGGATCTGCCAGAATCCTTTGGACGCATCCAATTTAGTGAATATTTTGGCTCGCGCCATCTCGCTGGTGAGGTCTTCTCGTTTCGGGATGGGATAGTGTTCCCGCATGATATTGTTATTCAGATCTTTTGGATCTATACATATACGGAGCTCGCCAGAGGGCTTCTTTACACAGACCATGGAGCTGACCCATGGCGTGGGCTCCGTGACCCTGGATAGGACCCCTTGGTCCTGAAGAATCTGCAGTTGTGCCTTGAGGCGGTCTTTGAGTGGCGCAGGAACCCTGCGAGGTGCGTGAACGACAGGGATGTGTAAGGTTTTCGGGCAATTCGGCCCTTTTTGGACTGCCCAAGAATAAAACCCAGAGACTGTAAACTGACTTTTCAGCCAAGAGAACGTAACCAGATTTCCCAGCAGGCTTGGTCCGCTGAGCTGAGTAAGGGCATAGGTATTTACAAACCCCCCCCTAGGAGCTACAAGGAAGAAGGAGCCAGACAACGAGATAAGATCCAAACACAGACAAAGGGGCACGGGAATACACAGGGGGCCTGCCTGCAAGCAGGACAATGGGATGGTCATAGCCCCATGCAGATGTAAATGACCTGGCCTCCACCAGAGCAGAATCCAATTAACACCCCATCAACATAGCAAGGTGAGAATAGCAGCCATCTCCGGAGCAGCTGGAAGACTGAAAATCTTCACAAGAGAGCTTAACCTTGTTATCCCAAAAAGCAGACTGTCTGGGCTCAGTATATTGCGATGGAAAAGCCCCTTGAAGATAAGCGGTAGAAAAAACCAAGTTGGAGGCGGACCTGGGGGAGGTACTCCAATCTTGACAGAAGCCACCGGCAGGAACTCACTGGAAGGAGGGGGCGGAGTCGGCGCCAAATTCAAATCGCGGCAGGTCTGCCTGGCTGGAAGGAGCGGACCTGCGAGGAATACCCGGAAGCAAACAGCTCTGACCGGCTCAAAGGGGGCGGGACCAGCGGGAACTTTAAACTTGGACTGATACAACGCAAAGGAGGAGGAAAACCCGGAAGTCGACAGCTCTGACCGGCTCAAAGGGGGCGGGACCAGCGGGAACTTTAAACTTGGACTGATACAACGCAAAGGAGGAGGAAAACCCGGAAGTCGACAGCTCTGACCGGCTCAAAGGGGGCGGGACCAGCGGGAACTTTAAACCTTACCAATTCAATGCAAAAGGGGCTGGCCGAACACAGGAAAGGGCCAGGTAAAACAATATAAAAGGGGCTGTGTTTCGATTGAGGGTCTCTTGACTCGACCTCTCCACCTTTGACTTGACCTCTGCAGCCTGTGACTGTAAGTACCCTGCAGCAGCTTGCGAAACTCCCTTGACCTTGATAGTGGTTGAGGCTTTGGGGAAGGGGACTTGATTTGTGTTCTGTGTCATTGCTAAAACTGTGTAACAATAAGATTTTTCGTTGTGTCCGTTATAGTTACTTTCTGAATAGACTTAGTTTGTGTTAGAGTTTAAGATTTTATTATAATTTCTTCTGTTTGATGATTTTGACCTGGGTTTTGCAATAAACCTTGATTTGCTGATAATTGGAGTCGTTTAAATTCTTCAATCTCTCACCAGCGATCTCTGACCAAGTCATTGTTAAGATATTCCTCACCTTAATTCCGGGTTCAAGAATCTAGGGTCATCTTGAGCGATTCACTCAGGACAGGCTGCTGGTTAGGTAATAAACAGCAGTGCCCTATTCTCTCTCTTGGGAAAGCTACTCCAGCGAAGTAGGAACCGGGTGGGTGTTGCACCACCGGCAAGAGAGAGAATCACCTGGGCATTGGTAGGGGTCTGGATATCTGTGTGATATAAGCCTCAGGCTTCCGGTTAGGGATAAACGGCAGGCTTGATTCAGTGCCCTCTCCCGTGGAGGTGTCCCAGTGCGGCATCCCCTGGCCTCTGAAGTTTCAGTGCCAGCTGGAGAGAGACACACACAGATACTCAAACCCCAGATATCGGCCCAGTAGTGGAGTAGCAGAGATGGCACCCTCTACAGATGGCGTCCGGTCTGAGTCGAATCTTGTACGTATATGGCAATGTCCCCATGCTTTCAAAAACCTCCTGGTTGTGAGCAAGGAGGGAATGGAGATTTGCGTGGAACTCAGCATCCGGGAAGTCGGATGTCTCATCTGGAGAGAGAGACATAATGCGCTGTACCAGGTGAAGGACCTTACACGCCTGTGCGCCCAGTAACGAGTCCTTTGATGAGCTGACAACTTCGAAGGGGAGTGTGGCCGTGTGCCTCTTGTGAGTCACCTGTAGCTGGCAAGATCCTATGGACGGGATGACGTTCCCGTTATAGTCAACCATCTTGAGCCGGGATGGTGTGATGGGTGGTTTGACCTTCATGGCCTGGACTGCAGAGTAAGCAATCAGGTTGGCGGATGCGCCGGTGTCCAGACGGAAGGCGACGCGCGATCGGTTGACCGTCAGGGTGGCACACCACTCATCGGCTGGATTGATGGCATTGACCTTGTTGACATCAATGACGGAAACTCGGAAGGCATCCTGGTCGTCTGCATCACTTAACTGTAAGTCGTGATGCGTGGGCTGGACGGTCCTGACTTGTCTGCGAGATTGTCGAGGATGCGCCGGATCCATGGGTTGAGCCGCACGACAGTGGGCTGCGTAGTGGCCCATCGTGCCACATCTGTGGCACTGTCGGTTTTTTGCAGGACATTGCCCTTTTAAATGTAGAGCTCCACACTTGCTGCACGTCATGACGTCACGGCGTTCGTTGCGCCACTGCGCATGCGCAGTGCGATCTTGCGGTGGGCGCGCCTGCGCAGTGCATCCCTCGTTGTGGCCGTTATTTTTGGCGCGCACCTGCGCGGGAGACCGCGAAAAGCGCGGGAAGCGGCCGCTGTCGTCCGGGCCGTGGGTCGGGAAGTAATCGACGGCCTGGATGCGTTCGACGTCGTGGGCGGCCTGGCTTGCCGATTCGACGGCTGGGGACCCCCTCCGTGCCAACTCGGACGCCTGAAATCGGGCAAAACGGCAGGTAGCATTTTCGTGGAGGACACAGGCTTCCACAGCAGACGCTAAGGTGAGGCTTTTCATTTTAAGAAGCTGCTGGCGTAGGCCACTAGAGGCAACGCCAAAAACAATCTGGTCCCTGATCATGGACTCTGTGGTGGTGCCGTAACCGCAGGACTGCGCTAGAATCCGGAGGTGCGTCAAAAAGGGTTGAAAAAGCTCCTCCTTACCTTGCAGGCGTTGCTGAAAGATGTATCTTTCAAAACTTTCATTTACTTCAACTTGAAAGTGCTGGTCCAGTTTGAGGATGACCGTGTCATATTTGGCTTGGCTTTCGCCTTCTTCGAACACCAGTGAGTTGAAGACGTCGGTTGCGTGCGGACCTGCGTAGAAGAGGAGCATTGCAATCTTCGAGTCATCCGAGACATTCTGTTTTTCGGTGGCACGGATGTACAGGTCAAATCGCTGCCTGTACAGCTTCCAGTTGGTACCTAGGTTCCCCGTGACTTGCATCGGCTGCGGTTTGCCGGTGTGGTCCATGTCCAGAATGGCAGGGTAGTAGGCAGGTATCGATCCACCGTGCCGACCCGGGTCCCTGGCGCTGTGAGGCAGCAGTGCTAACCACTGTGTCACTGTGCTGACCCGGGTCCCTGGTGCTGTGAGGCAGCAGTGCTAACCACTGTGTCACCGTGCTGTCCCGGGTGCCTGAAGCTGTGAGGCAGCAGTGCTAACCACTGTGTCACTGTGCTGACCCGGGTCCCTGGCACTGTGAGGCAGCAGTGCTAACCACTGTGTCACCGTGCTGACCCGGGTCCCTGGCACTGTGAGACAGCAGTTCTAACCACTGTGTCACCGTGCTGACCCGGGTCCCTGGCACTGTGAGACAGCAGTGCTAACCACTGTGCCACCGTGCTGTCCCGGGTCCCTGAAGCTGTGAGGCAGCAGTGCTAACCACTGTGTCACCATGCCGACCCGGGTCCCTGGTGCTGTGAGACAGCAGTGCTAACCACTGTGTCACCCTGCTGACCCGGGTCCCTGGCGCTGTGAGACAGCAGTGCTAACCACTGAGTCACCGTGCTGACCCGGGTCCCTGGCACTGTGAGGCAGCAGTGCTAACCACTGTGTCACCCTGCTGCCCCGGTTCCCTGGTGCTGTGAGGCAGCAGTGCTAACCACTGTGCCACCGTGCTGACCCGGATCCCTGCCACTGTGAGGGAGCAGTGCTAACCACTGTGTCACCGTGCTGACCCAGGTCCCTGGCACTGTGAGGCAGCAGTGCTAACCACTGTGTCACCATGCTGACCCGGGTCCCTGCTGCTGTGAGAGAGCAGTGCTAACCACTGTGTCACCGTGCTGACCCGGGTCCCTGGCACTGTGAGGCAGCAGTGCTGACCACTGTGTCACCATGCTGACCTGGGTCCCTGCCGTGTGAGGCAGCAGTGCTAACCACTGTGTCACCGTGCTGACCCAGGTCCCTGGCGCAGTGAAGCAGCAGTGCTAACCTCTGTGTCACTGTGCTGACCCGGGTCCCTGGTGCTGTGAGGCAGCAGTGCTAACCACTGTGTCACCGTGCTCACCCGGGTCCCTGGCACTGTGAGGCAGCAGTGTTAACCACTGTGTCACCGTGCTGACCTGGGTCCCTGGCGCTGTGAGGCAGCAGTGCTAACCACTGTGTCACCGTGCTGACCCGGGTCCCTGGTGCTGTGAGGCAGCAGTGCTAACCCTGTGTCACCGTGCTGACCCGGGTCCCTGGCGCTGTGAGTCAGCAGTGCTAACCACTGTGACACCGTGCTGACCCGGTTCCCTGGCGCTGTGAGACAGCAGTGCTAACCACTGTGTCACCGTGCCGACCCGGGTCCTGGTGCTGTGAGGCAGCAGTGCTAACCACTGTGTCACCGTGCTGACCCGGGTCCCTGGCGCTGTGAGGCAGCAGTGCTAACCACTGTGTCACCGTGCCGACCCGGGCCCCTGGTGCTGTGAGACAGCAGTGCTAACCACTGTGTCACCGTGCTGACCCGGGTCCCTGACGCTGTGAGGCAGCAGTGCTAACCACTGTGTCACCGTGCTGACCCGGGTCCCTGACGCTGTGAGGCAGCAGTGCTAACCACTGTGTTTCCGTGCTGACCTGGGTCCCTGGTGCTGTGAGACAGCAGTGCTAACCACTGTGTCACCGTGCTGACCCGGGGCCCTGACGCTGTGAGGCAGCAGTGCTAACCACTGTGTCACCGTGCTGACCCGGGTCCCTGGCACTGTGAGGCAGCAGTGCTAACCACTGTATCACTGTGCTGACCCGGGTCCCTGGCACTGTGAGGCAGCAGTGCTAACCACTGTGTCACCGTGCTGACCCGGGTCCCTGGCACTGTGAGACAGCAGTGCTAACCACTGTATCACTGTGCTGACCCGGGTCCCTGGCACTGTGAGACAGCAGTGCTAACCACTGTGTCACCGTGCCGACCCGGGTCCCTGGTGCTGTGAGGCAGCAGTGCTAACCACTGTGTCACCGTGCTGACCCGGGTCTCTGCCACTGTGAGACAGCAGTGCTAACCACTGTGTCACCGTGCTGACCCGGGTCCCTGGCACTGTGAGGCAGCAGTGCTAACCACTGTGTCGCCGTGCTGACCCGGGTCCCTGGTGCTGTGAGGCAGCAGTGCTAACCACTGTGTCACCGTGCTGACCCGGGGCCCTGACGCTGTGAGGCAGCAGTGCTAACCACTGTGTCACCGTGCTGACCCGGGTCCCTGGTGCTGTGAGGCAGCCGTGCTAACCACTGTATCACTGTGCTGACCCTGGTCCCTGGCACTGTGAGGCAGCAGTGCTAACCACTGTGTCACCGTGCTGACCCGGGTCCCTGGCACTGTGAGGCAGCAGTGCTAACCACTGTGTCGCCGTGCTGACCCGGGTCCCTGGTGCTGTGAGGCAGCAGTGCTAACCACTGTGTCACTGTGCTGACCCGGGTCCCTGGTGCTGTGAGACAGCAGTGCTAACCACTGTGTCACCGTGCTGACCCGGGTCCCTGGCACTGTGAGACAGCAGTGCTAACCACTGTGTCACCGTGCTGACCCGGGTCCCTGGCACTGTGAGACAGCAGTGCTAACCACTGTGTCACCGTGCTGACCCGGGTCCCTGGCACTGTGAGGCAGCAGTGCTAACCACTGTGTCACCGTGCTGACCCGGGGCCCTGACGCTGTGAGGCAGCAGTGCTAACCACTGTGTCACCGTGCTGACCCGGGTCCCTGGCGCTGTGAGGCAGCAGTGCTAACCACTGTGTCACCGTGCCGACCCGGGTCTCATTCTCCTTTCCTCACACCTTCTAATTTCCACTCAGGGGGGTGGGGAACTCCTTCATTCCACACTTTACATTGCAGGGGGTGACAGGAAGAGGGTGAACTGAGGGGGTAATGTCGCTGAGCGGGATTGCAGCCAGTTGCCTCTCCATGGTGTGGAAGCTGCTTCTACCTGCAGGAAACTGGGAGACCAGCGTTCCAGGGGCAGGTCCTGGCTGAAGTCAGACCTGCTGCCCATCGAAAGGACGCTTCCCCAAAAACACAACATTTAAATCACATGTAGGAAAACGTTTCAGAAAATATTTTGTGAGCTATCGATGACAGAGATAAAAGGTTTAATTGAGAACTCATTGAGAGTAATTAACTGAATCATATTAACCATGAGAGTGAGGAAAGCAGAATAGCTGGGAACATTTAGCAAATTGCTCGAGAATCACTGGAGACTGAAGGAGCAGTGACGTCAGCTGGCTGAAAGGCCCCATTGTGTGAAAGAACCGGCCATTCCATTTCTGTGGAAACAGCCAGTCGAGAGAGATACTTTCTCAGCAAACAATGTGTTTCTCCAATAATGTGGAGATGCGTTTGCGGATAAGTTGGAAAATTGGCAGGCGATGCAATGGAAAATTCACACCAATTTACTAAATACATATCTCTCTCAAAATTGACAGACAGACACTTCGGTCGAATTGACTGGATTATAAATTAGGTAAAACCAATCAGAGATGAAAAGAAGGTGAGACTTTAAGATAATAATCTCCTTAAAAATCACTTGTCGGGATGGAATAATCCATTCCGGGATCAGTCTATCTCTTTCTGAAACCTATTTCTTTGCTGCTTGCTTTTGCTCAATCGCCATTTTTCTTTTGTTTAAATCAATCCGTAATTTTGTTCTGTGCATGATGATTTGAAGAATCACCACAATTTGTATTTTAAACTCAACCACTGTATTCGCTAAAGACAATCTACCTGACCTAAGTCTGTATTGTAATCAAAGTTTACCAGTGGACACTAAAGTTGCCAATAATGTTCAACAAAACTTTGCCAAAAAGCACAGCCTGAATCTCTATTATTTGGGAACTAAGAAGGGATAACGCATATCTGGAGTTCCGAATAGACACAGAGATCCATCAGTGGTCCCACTGATATTGCAGCAAGGAAACACAGTGATATCCCTCCAAACCTCTCTCAGTCTGACAGCTCAATTAGATACACAATCGCAACCACATCCTCAAAACATTCTAATCTTCCGGATCCTGGGATTTGAGGTGGGGCCAACTGTGTAACCAATATAGTGGCAGGTGTCCTGCTCTGCGATGTTCCTCCCCTGGGAGACAGACATAGGATTCGAGGATTAAGTCCCGAGATCGGATGTGGGGACTCTGGTAATTGAATTTTCATAGTAACTTCCCCCAAATGATTGGAGTCTTCCCTCATTCAGAAACTGATGATGTTTGATGCTTCTTTCTGTTGTTATGATGTGACAGGTAGTAAGTGCCAGGCTACCCAAATCCCAAAGGGAAACTTGAACAAGTTATCACAACAATTTGTAATTTATATTTACACAGAAGATGTCTAAAGTCAGAGGAAAGAATTTCAAACCACTTGCCACTGTTTTGAAAACTAAATTTGAACATTTATTTTTAAGAAAAGAAAATACATGAAAGACACAAAATAATATTGACACAGTTGACAGCATTTCTCCAAATATATCCCCAAATAATTTCTGCTTAATTCACGCTGAGCTAATTTGTTACTGCGATCACTGAAAACTTACACAGGCTTTTCTCTCACTCTCATTCCATACAGGGACCAAAGATTATCACCAAAACCTTGCAGAAACAAACACGTTTCCCTGATAATGGCAGAATCTACTTCCTTACTGCTTCAACATCTCAGAACCACACCTACTGATACAGGTGTACATCTCGCTCTTCAAATATTTATGTTTCCCTTTCATCTTTCACTTTTATCGTTTGACCTTCCAATAGTCATCCCTGTTCTCAGAAGGTGCAGTACATTCATGGTATTTTTATGGCCGCTAGTTTTGGGTTAACATACACTTAATACTTTGCTTTAGTTAGTTTGACATCCTTTAATTGTACATGTTCCTTTTGAAATAAACAGTTAACTTCAAGTCACTTCCCTTATCTTCCGAATGCACATTTCCATTCAGCCGCTCCCTGGTTCAGTAATGGAGCCGGAAGATGCAGGACAGGTTTCTTTTGAGGCACTTACGAGGAAGCAACCACTGTGAGCGATTGTGATCCAGGTGCCATTTCATTAGTTTTCCCCCAGACATGAACTTGGTAAGAGACAGGTCCCGTTTGACGCACGACAATGCCAGATTGCCAGTGAGCACCATCATTAAAGTTATGAACCCGGCATCGTCAGGTATGAATCAACAAAGTGGTCTACCTTGAACTGGGCAACGCCCTTGCAAATTTTGGTTACGACACACCTTTGCACCGATATCCGGTCGAATCAATGTCTGTTGTGTACGATGAGTACGACCCATTAACATCCCAGCGGGGATACCCCAGTTACTGCCTGTGGCGTGATTGTGTCCAAAACTAGTAATCTAGCCAGTCTTGTGTCCCTCTTGTGTCCCCTCAGCACCTTACACGTTTCACTGAGATCATTGACAGGTCTTCTAAACTCCAATGGGAATTGGCCAAACCTGTTCCAGCGTCCTCCATAAGAAAAGCCCTTCATCCCAGAAATCGGCCGAGCAAACCTCCTCTGATCTGATTCTAATGCAATTGTATCCCAGAAGGAGACCAAAACTGTGCACAGTATTCCAGATGTGTCTCCCCAAGGCCTCGTACAGCTGCAATCCACCTTACCTGCACATCTTTGGGTTGTGGGGGTGAAACCCAGGCTGACTCGAGAAGAAAGTGCAAACTCCATACGACAGTGACCCGGGGCCGGAATCGAACCCGGGTCCTCAGCTCCGTGAGGCAGTAGTGCTAACCGTGGTGCGGCACGGAAGAACAGTGGTTTGCATTGTTGCTTTACAGCTCCAGGGTCCCAGATTCAATTCCTGGCTTGGGTCACTGTCTGTGAATACTTTGCATCAGTATTCACCAAAGAGAAGGAATTGGTAGATGTTGAGTCTGGAGAAGGGGGTGTAGATAACCTGGGTAACATTGAGATCCAAAAAGATGAGGTGTTGGGCGTCTTAAAAAATATTAAGGTAGATAAGTCCCCAGGGCCTGATGGTATCTACCCCAGAATACTGAAGGAGGCTGGAGAGGAAATTGCTGAGGCCTTGACAGAAATCTTTGGATCCTCACTGTCTCCAGGTGATGCCCCGGAGGACTGGAGAATAGCCAATGTTGTTCCTCTGTTTAAGAAGGGTAGCAAGGATAATCCAGGGAACTACAGGCCGGTGAGCCTTACTTCAGTGGTAGGGAAATTACTGGAGAGAATTCTTCGACACAGGATCTACTCCCATTTGGAAGCAAATGGACGTATTAGTGAGAGGCAGCATGGTTTTGTGAAGGGGAGGTCGTGTCTCACTAACTTGATAGAGTTTTTCGAGGAGGTCACTAAGATGATTGATGCAGGTAGGGCAGTGGATGTTGTCTATATGGACTTCAGTAAGGCCTTTGACAAGGTCCCTCATGGTAGACTAGTACAAAAGGTGAAGTCACACGGGATCAGGGGTGAGCTGGCAAGGTGGATACAGAACTGGCTAGGTCATAGAAGGCAGAGAGTAGCAATGGAAGGATGCTTTTCTAATTGGAGGGCTGTGACCAGTGGTGTTCCACAGGGATCAGTGCTGGGACCTTTGCTCTTTGTAGTATATATAAATGATTTGGAGGAAAATGTAACTGGTCTGATTAGTAAGTTTGCAGATGACACAAAGGTTGGTGGAATTGCGGATAGCGATGAGGACTGTCAGAGGATACAGCAGGATTTAGATTGTTTGGAGACTTGGGCGGAGAGTTGGCAGATGGAGTTTAATCCGGACAAATGTGAGGTAATGCATTTTGGAAGGTCTAATGCAGGTCGGGAATATACAGTGAATGGTAGAACCCTCAAGAGTATTGAAAGTCAAAGAGATCTAGGAGTACATGTCCACAGGTCACTGAAAGCGGCAGCACAGGTGGAGAAGGTAGTCAAGAAGGCATACGGCATGCTTGCCTTCATTGGCCGGGGCATTGAGTATAAGAATTGGCAAATCATGTTGCAGCTGTATAGAACTTTAGTTAGGCCACACTTGGAGTATAGTGTTCAATTCTGGTCGCCACACTACCAGAAGGATGTGGAGGCTTTAGAGAGGGTGCAGAAGAGATTTACCAGAATGTTGCCTGGTATGGAGGGCATTAGCTATGAGGAGCGGTTGAATAAACTTGGTTTGTTCTCACTGGAACGACGGAGGGTGAGGGGTGACCTGATAGAGGGTAGATAGGTAGAGGGGTCAATTACTAGGGGGCATATGTTTAAGGTGCAAGGGGCAAGGTTCAGAGGAGATGTATGAGGCAAGTTGTTCACACAGAGGGTAGTGGGTGCCTGGAACTCGTTACCGGAGGAGGTGGTGGAAGCAGGGACGATAGTGACGTTTGAGGGGCGTCTTGACAAATACATGAATAGGATGGGAATAGAGGGATACGGACCCAGGAAGTTTAGAAGATTGTAGTTTAGTTGGCAGCCTGGTCGGCACGGGCTTGGAGGGCCGAAGGGCCTGTTCCTGTGCTGTACATTTCTTTTCTTTCTTCTGTGCGGAGTCTGCACGTTCTCCCCGTGTCTGCGTGGGTTTCCTCCGGGTGCTCCGGTTTCCTCCCACAAGTCCCGAAAGACATGCTGTTAGGTGAATTGGACATTCTGAATTCTCCCTCTGTGACCCGAACAGGCGCCGGAGTGTGGCGACTAGGGGCTTTTCACAGTAACTTCATTGCAGTGTTAATGTAAGTCTACTTGTGACAATAAAGATTATTTTTTTCAATTAAAAAACAAATCTCCCTTCCCCCATCTTGCCCTCTTCCCCAACATTCCCTTGCTTCTACTGTTAATATCGCGCTGCCATGTCACACTTATAATAATCACTCATAGATCAGTCAGTCCGGTTGAATGAATTTCAGTCATGCTTATTTATTTAAGAACATATTTTGGGACATTCACACAAAATTAACTGGAAAATACTTTTTTCCTGTGTCTCTAGAAATGTCCTTCAGACACCAACAAGTGGTAGCAAAAAACTTCAAGATAAAAGTGACTTCAGATTTACAATATTAAAAGTCATTTCAATAAAGCCTTTAAAAGTAACTTTTACCAACGCTCCAAGGAATTTCCGACGGCTATAATTCCTCTGCTAATCAGTTGGACGGATCACATTCTGAAGGGAATCCTTATCTGGGTTTAGCCCCTTCCTTAGTTTCATTGGTTCAGCTGAGACCCCCTTGATTTGTTCAGGAAAGTGCCAGTCACTTAACAGGTGATTGGTTAATTAGACATTAATCAATTACTCCAAATTAATTAATTAACTTTCCCACGACTTTTGTCCCACGTTCAAACTCCCTACGTCATCTCTGGTCTCAGTTACGATATTGTTTCAAGCTTGGTGAATGTACCTTCATCTCAGTACTTGTGGTACATCAAGGTGATGAGAGGCATGGATCGAGTGGATAATCAGAGACTTTTTCCCAGGGTGGAAATGGCTGTCACGAGGGGACATAATTTTAAGGTGATTGGAGGAAGGTATAGGGGAGATGTCAGAGGTTCTTTACACAGAGAGTGGTGGGTGTGTGGAATGCACTGCCAGCGGAGGTGGTGGAGTCAGAGTCATTCGGGACATTTAAGCGACTCTTGGACAGACACGTGGACAGCAGTAAATTGAAGGGGTGTAGATTAGGTTATTATTATCAAGTGAGCGGTGTTTCTCACAATCTTAAATTAGGATAAGTGGTCGGCGCAACATCGTGGCCCAAATGTCCTGCACTGTGCTGTACTGTTCTATGTTTTATTATTCGTATCATTTGAGTCAGTCATGGACAGTATTCAAACAATTAAAACTTACTCATATTTCTACAAATTCAGTAATTTTCAAGAATCATTTTATCTAATATTTTAAAGGGCCCCCCTCTATAATTGTTGAATCCAATGCCAGGACCATAAGAACATAAGAACTAGGAGCAGGAGTCGGCCATCTGGCCCCTCGAGCCTGCTCCGTCATTCAATGAGATCATGGCTGATCTTTTGTGGACTCAGCTCCACTTTCCGGCCCGTACACCATATCCCCGAATCCCTTTATTCTTTAGAAAGGTATCTATCTTTTTCTTAAAAACGTTTAAAGAAGGAGCCTCAACTGCTTCACTGGGCAAGGAATTCCAGAGATTCACAACCCTTTGGGTGAAGAAATTCCTCCTGAACTCGGTCCTAAATCTACTTCCCCTTGTTTTGAGGCTATGTCCCCTAGTTCTGCTTTCCCCGACCAGTGGAAACAACCTGCCCGCATCTATCCTATCTATTCCCTTCATAATTTTATATGTTTCAATAAGATCCCCCCCCCGCATCCTTCTAAACTCCAATGAGTACAGTCCCAGTCTACTCAACCTCTCGTCATAATCTAATCCCCTCAACTCTGGGATCAACCTAGTGAATCTCCTCTGCACACCCTCCAGTGCCAATATGTCCTTTCTCGGGGAAGGAGACCAAAACTGAATACTCCAGATGTGGCCTCACCAACACCAATTGCAGCATAACCTCCCTAGTCTTGAACTCCATCCCTCTAGCAATGAAAGACAAAACTCCATTCGCCTTCTTAATCACCTGTTGCACCTGCACACCAACTTTTTGCGACTCGTGCACCAGCACACCCAGGTCCCTCTGCACAGCAGCATGTTTTAACATCTTACCGTTTAAATAATAATCCATTCTGCTGTTATTCCTCCCAAAATGGATAGCCTCACACTTGGCAACATTGAATTCCATCTGCCAGACCCTAGCCCATTCACCTAACCTATCCAAATCCTTCTGCAGACTTCCGGTATCCTCTGCACTTTTTGCTTTACCACTCATCTTAGTGTCGTCTGCAAACTTTGACACATTGCACTTGGTCCCCAACTCCAAATCATCTATGTAAATTGTGAACAACTGCGGGCCCAACACTGATCCTTGAGGGACCCCACTAGTTACAGGTTGCCAACCAGAGAAACACCCATTTATCCCCACTCTCTGCTTTCTGTTAGTTAACCAATCCTCTACCCATGCTACCACTTTACCCTCAATGCCATGCATCTTTAGTTTATGCAGCAACCTTTTGTGTGGCACCTTGTCAAAAGCTTTCTGGAAATCCAGATATACCACATCCATTGGCTCCCCGTTATCTACCGCACTGGTAACGTCCTCAAAAAATTCTACCAATAGAACCAATAGAATTATGTCCAATATCAATCAACAGCAACTTAAACTGAAGTGTTCTGATTGATGTCAAGTCAACTCTGATTGGCCGAGGCGTTGCCATGGAGAATGCTTGAGGAACAATAGTCTCCCCAAAACCTTCGCATAATTCAAAAACAACGCAGCAACTTGGACACATTCCTCCTGTTTTTGTCTGAATCTGTGTCACTTGTAGAAAGTGTAAATGACTCACATTTAACCTTGACTGATTATCTTAAATTGGTTTAGTTAGATAAGATAATTGGATTATCTTAAAGTGCTAACTTAGTTAGTGTTAGTGTTAAATGAGTTAGTGTTAGTGACAAATTAGTTAGTGTTAGTGACAAAGTAGTTAGCGTTAGTGCTAACTGAGTTAGTGTTAGTGTTAAATTAGTGTTAGTGACAAAGTAGTTAGCGTTAGTGCTAACTGAGTTAGTGTTAGTGTTAAATTAGTGTTAGTGACAAAGTAGTTAGCGTTAGTGCTAACTGAGTTAGTGTTAGTGTTAAATTAGTGTTAGTGACAAAGTAGTTAGCGTTAGTGCTGACTGAGTTAGTGTTAGTGTTAAATTAGTGTTAGTGACAAAGTAGTTAGCGTTAGTGCTAACTGAGTTAGTGTTAGTGTTAAATTAGTGTTAGTGACAAAGTAGTTAGCGTTAGTGCTAACTGAGTTAGTGTTAGTGTTAAATTAGTGTTAGTGACAAAGTAGTTAGCGTTAGTGCTGACTGAGTTAGTGTTAGTGTTAAATTAGTGTGAGTGACAAAGTAGTTAGCGTTAGTGCTAACTGAGTTAGTGTTAGTGTTAAATTAGTGTTAGTGACAAAGTAGTTAGCGTTAGTGCTAACTGAGTTAGTGTCAGTGACTTTTTGGACTGAAAGTGGTTATAAACTCCTGGACACTGAGGAATCCTCTTGTTGCTCTTCCAACAGCCCCCTACACCTGGCATTGTCAAACTCGGGGGTGTGACCCGCGGGTGGGTCGCGGGTGGGTGTCGGGAGGGTCGCGGAGCCGTCCATTGCGGTGCTCCCGATCGCGCAAATCCACGCGCAACAGCCGGCTTTTAACCATGCCGGCTGCAAGCGGCCTTCAAAAAGGCCGTGTCCATAGAAATACAATTTGACAGCACTGCGCATGCGTGTCCGGGCATTGGTGCGCTGCACATGCCCACCGATGATCAGGCACGCTTTCGCAGTGTGGCCAAATTTTTTTAATATGGTCGGGCCTTTTTTTTTTGGCAAGTTCGGGGAACCAAAGGGACGATTGGGGCCAAAGGGACCCAAAACCATTTCCTCCATTTTTGTCAGCAACAAACAAGGTAAGAGAAAATGGTGGGTCGCGCAGGTCAGCCGGCGTGGGTCGCGAAGGTCAGCCGGCGTGGGTCGCGAAGGTCAGCCGGCGTGGGTCGCGTAGGTTACACACAGAATGAAACACTTTCTACAAAGTCCCATTCAGACACTCCCAGGACAGGTACAGCACGGGGTTAGATACAGAGTAAAGCTCCCTCTACACTGTCCCCATCAAACACTCCCAGGACAGGGACAGCACGGGGTTAGATACAGAGTAAAGCTCCCGCTGCACTGTCCCCATCAAACACTCCCAGGACAGGGACAACGCAGGGTGAGATACAGAGTAAAGCCCCAGACCACAGCAATGTGGTTGTATCAGGTTGTCAACAGGTGGACAGGGTGGTGAAGGAGGCATTCAGCATGTTCGGTTTTATTGGTCAGAGTATTGAATACAGGAGTTGGGATGTATTGTTGAAGTTGTAGCAGACATTGCTAAGACCACACATGGAATACTGTGTTCAGTTCTGGTCACCCTATTATAGGAAGGATATTGTTAAACTAGAAAGAGTGCAGTAGGTAGTCTTACAACACCAGGTTAGATTCTGTAGCAGCTCGGACACTGAACGGCCTAACGGAATGGCACGGAATAGCACACTTCAGCTCAGGCCCATCAGAAAACACAGGGCACGGAATGAGCTTTGACTTTTCGGGGTGGAGATATTTGCAGTCTTTCCAGCCTGCCACAAGGGGGAGCTGCAATGTCAACACAGTTGTGGGGGGAGATTTCCCTTCGGAAAGAATATGTGGAGAGGTTGGACAACATCTGCTCCTGGTTCTGGGTCTGTTGATTTGGGGGGAGGGGGAGCAGATGTTTTCGTGCCATTGAGTCACGGGTCAGCCCAGGTTTCTGCCTGTGTCCCTGAACAGCGAGTTGTTCATTTCTGTGTGAGCTCTCTGGTGCTCTGGGGTAAAAGACAGGTGATATCCTGCAGGGAATTCTCTGTCCAATATTCAGTCAGGGGCCTGGGAGCAGAGCATCATCCTGTCCTCTCCTCACAAATGGGATGTGGTGGGTCTGGGACAGAAGGGAAATTACAGGAGGATGATAAGGATGTGCTACTAAAAAGATTAATGATGGAATGTGCCAATTTGCTTTGTTAGCCCAGTCTGGGGTCATTCAGGCAGAGGTCGCTGCAAATGAACAGCACTGACACCAAATGCTTAGCTCCCAAACCCCCTTTTGGGTGTAATGTCAAGGCTCCAGTACGAGTGAGGATGCATTATACAGTGCAAGCTCACAGCTTGCTCCGTGCCCTGAAGGTACATTAAGCAGCAACATTAAAGGGGCTGGTGCAGGAGGATCGCCGACATCTGAAAGTTGCCCTCCAAGCCAGCCACCACGCTGACGTGGATATATATCTGACAGGGTCAGAATGCTGGAACTCCCTCCCTAACAGCACTGAGGGTGTACCTACACCACACGCACTGCAGCGCTTCAACACGGCAGCTCACCACCACCTTCTCAAGGGCAATTAGGGATGGGCAATAAACACTGGCCCAGACAGCAAAGCCCACACCCAAGAGGTGAACTAAAAAACACGGTTCCATTTAGTCCGAATTCTGAGAATTTGTCGAGGTCGTGATTGTCGAAAATTATAAGAAAACCAATTAAAGATTTTTATTTTGTCCCTGCCGTGTGTTTAGAATACTGGTATAATTATAATACAACGAGGGCAGCACGGTGGCACAGTGGTTCTCTGTCGGTTATTCTTTTGTCTACTATGTACGTCCTGTGTACGTTCCCCCGGCCGCAGAAATATACTTTTCACTGGACTTCGGTACGTGTGAGAATAAAAACCAATCAATCAATAGCTGCTGGACGGGGACTGTGGCAGGCGGTGAGGGAAGCAACAAGAGGGACAAACATACTTGACCCCATCCTCACCAAGCTGCCTGCTGCAGAGGGATCTGTCCATGACAGGATCGGTAGAAGTGACCGCCGCACAGTCCTTGTGGAGACAAAGTCCCGTCTTCACATTGAGGATCCCCTCCATCGTGCTGTGTGGAACTACAACTGCGCGAACAGGTCGAGCCACTCCAGCCTGGCCCTCCATGAGGTGCTGGGGGCCATCAGCAGCAGCACTGTACTCAGCCTCAATCTGATTCATAGATTCATAGAATTTACAGTGCAGAAGGAGGCCATTCGGCCCATCGAGTCTGCTCCGGCCCTTGGAAAGAGCACCCCACTTAAGCCCACACTCCCACCCTATCCCCGTAACCCAGTAACCCCACCTAACCTTTTTTGGACACTAAGGGCAATTTAGCACGGCCAATCCACCTCACCTGCACATCTTTGGACTGTGGGAGGAAACCGGAGCACCCGGAGGAAACCCACGGAGACACGGGGAGAACGTGTAGACTCCGCACAGACAGTGACGCAAGCCGGGATCGAACCTGGGACCCTGGCGCTGTGAAGCAACAGTGCTAACCACTGTGCTACGTGCCGCCCATTTCCCAACAAGAAGTCAAGTTTTGCCCCCTCCCCATTCGGCCCATCAACGTACTGAATGAGAAATTCCTCCTGAATACACTCGACAAATTTCTCTCCATCCAAACCCCTGGTGCTATGGCTGTCCCAGTTAATGTTGGGAAAGTTAACGTCCCCGACTATTACCACCCTATTGTTCCAGCAGCTATCTGTAATCTCCTGAGCAGTTTCTATTCAAACCCGTTTCCCCGGTGACGTTACTCACGAGATGAACAAAGGACAAGAGTGGATTTGTTGTTCAACCCAATGTTATTCCAGAATCTTATTGTCCAAACTCGATTAACAAAAACAACTGGAGTCAAATGTTTCCACAAGGCCCAAAATCAAACCTGATCATCAAACAAACATCGACTAAATGTCTTTCTGTCTCTCAGTGTCCAGAGTAAAATGAGCTGGCACAAACATCGCAGCAAATGCTCTGCCTTTATCTGTCTCTCACTAACTTAACTGCGGCAATTGTTCTGCTATCTCTGTAAGGTGGGGAATAAAATATCCCTGTGATCACAGAGCTGTCTTTAAAACTGATGGGGGAAATCTCTGAATAATGTTCCCCCTGTGCTGATCGGGGCTGTGTCCATTCCCTGAAATGTGAATGTTTAAGAAGGTGATTTCTGACTTCCGGGTGCGGCGATGACCAGCTGAGTCGCACGTTTCGGCACCTCCCGTTGGAACGGACTTTAGGGCTCTTAATAGGAGCCCCAACGGAAATTTAAACGTCCAAAAACACTGTGCGGTAAACCAGAAGGGAATCCCCCCGGACACTCATGGAAAAAGGAGAGGATAGCGGCCGGATTACAGAAGATCCTCTGGAGCAGTGGCAAGGAAGGGAAGCTCAAAGCAAGATGGCGTCGGAGGCGGCCGTTTGTTATGGGGCCCGGAGCAACAAGAGTTCCTGCGGCGCTGTGTGGAAGAGCTGAAGAAGGAGTTGAAGGAGCTGTTGGCCCCGATATTACAGGCGATTGAAGGGCTAAAGGAGGAGCAGAGGACACAAGAGCTGGAGCTTCGGGTCGTGAAGGCAAAGGCTGCCGAAAACGAAGATGAAATACAGGGCCTGGTGGTGAAGACAGAAACGCACGAGGCGCAGCACAAAAGGTGTGTGGAAAGGTTGGAAGCACTGGAGAATAATTCGAGGAGGAAGAATTTAAGAGTCCTGGGTCTTCCCGAAGGCGCAGAAGGGGCGGACGTCGGGACATATGTGAGCACGATGCTCCACTCGCTCATGGGATCGGAGGCCCCGACGGGCCCTTTGGAGGTGGAGGGAGCTTATCGAGTTCTGGCACGAAGACCGAAGGCTGGAGAAATACCTCGAGCTATAGTGGTGAGGTTTCTCCGCTACAATGACAGAGAGACGGTCCTCAGATGGGCGAAGAAAACTCGGAGCTGTAGGTGGGAGAACGCGGTGATCCGCGTATACCAGGACTGGAGTGCGGAGGTGGCGAGAAGGAGGGCAAGTTTTAATCGAGCTAAGGCGGTGCTTCACAAAAAGAAGGTTCAATTTGGAATGTTGCAACCGGCGAGACTGTGGGTCACACACCAAGGGAAGCACCACTACTTTGAGATGGCAGAAGGGGCGTGGACATTCATTGTGGACGAGAAGCTGGAATAGTCTGGCGAGAGAAAGAGCTTCTGGGACAAAGTGGTGGGGTGATTATGTGGGGCGAGGAAGGGGGAAGGGGGGGGGATGATTTTTCAATTTGTTAATTCTGTGATCCTGTAACTTTTCTCTCTTCCCCATGTTGGGGGGGTGGGGGGAGTATGAGGAACTGTGGGCGCCGGTGGGACGGAAAGGGGAAGGAGAAGGGAAATGCGCCATTAGGGGGGGGGGGGGGGCCGAGTGGGAAACGCGGGCTTTGTTCTCGCGCTATGGTAATTGTGGCGGGAACGGGGACGCAGGATGGAGGGGGCCTCGCACAGTGGGGGCCGAGGGCAAGGGGGGAAGCCGAGTTCAGCCAGAGTTCGCTGACTTCTGGGAGCAACATGGGGGGTGCAACTACGCTAGAGGGGGATCTAGTGGGGGGGGGTTAACTGGGTTGCTGCTGCTAAGGGGAAGGGGGAGCTGTTATGGGGCGGGGTGGTCGAGGCGGGAGGGCACCGTCGGTGGGATATACGGGTACGTGGGAACCGGGCGAGGAGCTGGGTTAAAAAAGGGGATGGCTAGTCGACAAGGGGGGCGGGTAAAGAGCCCCCCAACCCGGCTGATCACGTGGAACGTGAGAGGGCTGAACGGGCCGATTAAAAGGGCACGGGTACTCGCACACCTAAAGAAATTAAAGGCTGATGTGGTTTTGTTGCAGGAGACGCACCTGAAACTGATAGACCAGGTCAGGCTACGCAAAGGATGGGTGGGGCAGGTGTTTCATTCGGGTTTAGATGCGAAGAATAGGGGGGTGGCTATCTTAGTGGGGAAACGGGTACTGTTTGAGGCAAAGACCATAGTGGCGGATAGTGGGGGTAGATATGTGATGGTGAGTGGCAGATTGCAAGGGGAGGCGGTGGTTCTGGTGAACGTATACGCCCCGAACTGGGATGATGCAAATTTTATGAGGCGTATGTTGGGGCGTATCCCGGACCTGGAGGCGGGAAAGTTGGTAATGGGAGGAGACTTCAATACGGTGCTTGATCCAGGGCTGGACCGGTCGAGGTCCAGGACCGGGAGGAGGCCGGCAGCGGCCAGGGTGCTCAAGGACTTCATGGAGCAGAAGGGAGGAGTAGACCCCTGGAGATTTATTAGGCCTAGGAGTAAGGAGTTCTCATTTTTCTCCCATGTTCACAAAGTATACTCACGGATAGACTTTTTTGTCTTGGGAAGGGCACTGATTCCGAAGGTGACAGGGACGGAGTATACGGCCATAGCCATTTCGGACCACGCTCCACATTGGGTACACCTGGAGGTAGGAGAGGAAAAAGAACAGCACCCACTCTGGAGAATGGATATGGGCTTATTGGCGGATGAGGGAGTATGTCTAAGGGTGAGGGGGTGCATCGAAAGGTACTTGGAGCTTAAGGACAACGGAGAGGTTCAGGTGGGAGTGGTCTGGGAGGCGTTGAAGGCGGTGGTTAGAGGGGAACTGATATCCATAAGGGCACATAAAGGGAAGCAAGAGGGTAAAGAAAGGGAGCGATTGTTGAGAGAACTTCTGAGGGTGGACAGGCAATATGCAGAGGCACCGGAGGAGGGACTGTACAGGGAAAGACAAAGGTTACATGTGGAATTTGACCTGCTGACCACGGGTAAGGCAGAGGCACAGTGGAGGAGGGCACAGGGTGTACGGTATGAGTATGGAGAGAAGGCGAGTCGGCTACTGGCCCACCAATTGAGGAAGAGGAGAGCAGCGAGGGAGATAGGTGGGGTGAGAGATGAGGAGGGAGAGGTGGAACGGGGAGCGGAGAGAGTGAATGGGGTGTTCAAGGCATTCTATGAGAGGTTATATAAGGCTCAGCCCTCGGAAGGGAAGGAGGGAATGATGTGTTTCCTGGATCAGCTGGAATTCCCGAAGGTGGAGGAGCAGGAGAGGGTGGGACTGGGAGCACAGATTGAGATGGAGGAGGTGGTAAAAGGGATTGGGAGCATGCAGGCGGGGAAGGCCCCGGGACCGGACGGATTCCCGGTGGAATTTTATAGGAAATATATGGACCTACTGGCCCCGCTTTTGACGAGAACCTTTAATGAGGCCAGGGAAAGGGGGAGGCTGCCCCCGACTATGTCGGAGGCGACGATATCGCTACTTTTGAAGAAGGAAAAAGACCCGCTGCAGTGTGGGTCCTACAGGCCCATTTCCCTTTTAAATGTAGATGCTAAGCTCCTGGCCAAGGTGATGGCGACGAGGATAGAGGATTGTGTCCCGGGGGTGGTCCACGAGGATCAAACTGGGTTCGTTAAGGGGATACAGCTGAACACGAACATACGGAGGCTGCTAGGGGTGATGATGATGCCCCCACCAGAGGGGGAGGCAGAGATAATGGTGGCGATGGACGCCGAGAAAGTATTCGACAGAGTGGAGTGGGACTATCTGTGGGAGGTGCTGAGGAGATTTGGTTTTGGAGAAGGGTTTATTGGATGGGTACAGTTGCTGTATAGGGCCCCGGTGGCGAGTGTGGTCACGAACAGGCAGAGGTCTGACTACTTCCGACTTCATAGAGGGACGAGGCAGGGGTGTCCCCTGTCTCCGTTACTGTTTGCATTGGCGATTGAGCCCCTGGCCATAGCACTGAGGGGCTCCAGGAAGTGGAGGGGAGTGCTCAGGGGAGGAGAAGAACACCGGGTATCCTTGTATGCAGATGATTTATTGCTGTATGTTGCGGACCCAGTGGAGGGGATGCCTGAGATAATGCAGACACTCGGGGAGTTTGGGGAATTTTCGGGGTACAAATTGAATATGGGTAAGAGTGAGTTGTTTGTGGTGCATCCGGGGGAGCAGAGCAGGGAATAGATGATTTACCGCTGAGGAAGGTAACAAGAGATTTCCGGTACTTAGGGATTCAGATAGCCAGGAGTTGGGGAACCTTACATAGGCTTAATTTAACAAGATTGGTGGAACAGATGGAGGAGGATTTTAAGAGATGGGACATGGTGCCCCTGTCACTAGTGGGTAGGGTGCAGGCGGTCAAAATGGTAGTCCTCCCGAGATTCCTTTTTGTGTTTCAGTGCCTCCCGGTGATGGTCACGAAGGCTTTTTTCAAGGAAATCGAGAAAAGTGTCATGAGTTTTGTGTGGGCCGGGAAGACCCCGAGAGTGAGGAGGCGTTTTTTGCAGCGTAGCAGGGATAGGGGAGGACTGGCACTACCGAGCTTAAGTGAGTACTACTGGGCCACCAATATCTCAATGGTGTGTAAGTGGATGGGAGAAGGGGAGGGAGCGGCGTGGAAGAGATTGGAGATGGCGTCCTGCAAGGGAACCAGCCGACAAGCAATGGTGACGGCGCCGTTGCCGTTCTCCCCGAAGAAATACACCACAAGTCCAGTGGTGGTGGCAACACTGAAAATTTGAGGGCAGTGGAGACGGCATAGGGGAAGGACGGGTGCGGTCCCCGATAAGAAATAATCATAGGTTTGTCCCGGGGAGAATGGATGGGGGATTTGGAGCATGGCAGAGAGCTGGGATTGTGCAACTGAGAGATCTGTTCCTGGACGGGACGTTTGCGAGTCTGGGAGCGCTGACGGAAAAATATATGGGTTGCCCCAAGGGAATGCATTTCGGTACATGCAACTGAGGGCTTTTGCGAGGCAACAGGTGAGGGAATTCCCGCAGCTCCCGACGCAGGAGATTCAGGATAGAGTGATCTCAGGGACATGGGTGGGGGATGGTCGGGTCTCGGATATATACAGGGAAATGAGGGACGAGGGGGAGATGATGGTGGATGAGCTGAAGGGAAAATGGGAAGAAGAGCTGGGGGAAGAGATTGAAGAGGGGCTGTGGGCAGATGCCCTACGTAGGGTAAACTCTTCGTCCTCGTGCGCCAGGCTAAGCCTGATACAATTCAAGGTTTTGCACAGGGCGCATATGACCGGAGCAAGGCTCAGTAAATTTTTTGGGGTAGAGGATTGGTGTGGGAGATGCTCGAGAAGCCCAGAAAACCACACCCACATGTTTTGGTCATGCCCGGCACTGCAGGGGTTCTGGGTGGGGGTGGCAAATGTGCTTTCGAAGGTGGAGGGAGGATTTAAAAAACATTTTATTGAGGCATTTCTGATTTTTTGACAACAATTTTGAATGTAAACAAACCTCAGTAAATACCCGCCCCCCCCCCCCCCCCCCCCCCCCCCCGCCCCCACACTAGCGTATCTGTGACAGGTTAGTTTTCCCCGAAGAAGTTGATAAACGGCTGCCACCTCCGAACGAACCCTAACGTTGATCCTCTCGGGGTGAACTTCATTTTCTCAAGCCTGAGAAAGTCGGCCCCGTCGCTGAGCCAAACCCCCGATTTCGGGGGCTCCGAGTCCCTCCTCGCCAATAAGATCCGTCTCCGGGCTACCAGGGAGGCAAAGGCCAAAACCTCAGCCCCTCTTGCCCCCTGGACTCCCGGGTCTTCCGACACTCCAAAAATCGCCACCTCTGGACTCGGTGCCACCCTCGTTTTTAACACCGTGGGCATGACCTCCGCAAACCCCTGCCAGAATCCCCTCAGCTTCGGACATGCCCAAAACATGTGGACATGATTCGCGGCCCTCACGCACACCTCACACACCTGTCCTCTACCCAAACAAACCTGCCCCTCCGGGTCACCGTCATGTGTACCCTGTGGACCACCTTAAATTGTACCAGGCTGAGCCTGGCACGTGATGAAGACGTGTTCACTCTACTCAGGGCATCCTCCCACAGACTCCTTGCCCAACTCATCTTCCCATTTACGCTTTACCTCCCCTATCTGGGTCCCTCTCACTCCATGAGCTCTTTATGAATTTCTGAGACCGTCCCCTCCCCCACCCCCGATTTCGACACTACCTTGTCCTGTATCCCCTGTGGCGGGAGGAGCGGAAAGGTGGAAACCTGCCTTTGTACAAAGTCCCTCACCTGCAGATAGCGAATCCCATTCCCACCCGGCAATTCAAACTCCTCCTCCAAATCCTCCACACAGGGAAAGCTCCCATCAATAAACAGATCCCCCAGCCTCCCAATCCCTGCTCTCGGCCACCTCCGAAACCCCCCATCCATCCTCCCCGGGACAAACCGGTGATTACCACCGATTGGAGCCCACACCGACACTCCCTCCACTCCCATATGCTGCCGCCATTGTCCCCAAACTCTCAGACCTGCCACCACCACCGGGCTTGTAGGGTACCGAGCTGGCGAGAACGGCAGAGGTGCCGTTACCAATGCCCCCAAGCTTGTGCCCCTACATGATGCCGCCTCTACCCACTCCCACCCCGACCCCTCCCACGCCCCACTTCCTAATCATGGCTATATTTGCCGCCCAATAACTGTTCTTAAAATTGGGTGGGGCCAACATTCCCCCCCACCCAACTCGGCTCCGCTCCAGCAGAACCTTCCTTAGAACATAGAACATAGAACATAGAACAATACAGCGCAGTACAGGCCCTTCGGCCCACGATGTTGCACCGAAACAAAAGCCATCTAACCTACACTATACCATTATCATCCATATGTTTATCCAATAAACTTTTAAATGCCCTCAATGTTGGCGAGTTCACTACTGTAGCAGGTAGGGCATTCCACGGCCTCACTACTCTTTGCGTAAAGAACCTACCTCTGACCTCTGTCCTATATCTATTACCCCTCAGTTTAAAGTTATGTCCCCTCGTGCCAGCCATATCCATCCGCGGGAGAAGGCTCTCACTGTCCACCCTATCCAACCCCCTGATCATTTTGTATGCCTCTATTAAGTCTCCTCTTAACCTTCTTCTCTCCTGACGAAAACAACCTCAAGTCCATCAGCCTTTCCTCATAAGATTTTCCCTCCATACCAGGCAACATCCTGGTAAATCTCCTCTGCACCCGCTCCAAAGCCTCCACGTCCTTCCTATAATGCGGTGACTGGAACTGTACGCAATACTCCAAATGCGGCCGTACCAGAGTTCTGTACAGCTGCAACATGACCTCCCGACTCCGGAACTCAATCCCTCTACCAATAAAGGCCAACACTCCATAGGCCTTCTTCCCCACCCTATCAACCTGGGAGGCAACTTTCAGGGATCTATGTACATGGACACCTAGATCCCTCTGCTCATCCACACTTTCAAGAACTTTTCCATTAGCCAAATATTCCACATTCCTGTTATTCCTTCCAAAGTGAATCACCTCACACTTCTCTACATTAAACTCCATTTGCCACCTCTCAACCCAGCTCTGCAGCTTATCTATATCCCTCTGTAACCTGCTACTTCCTTCCACACTATCGACAACACCACCGACTTTAGTATCGTCTGCAAATTTACTCACCCACCCTTCTGCGCCTTCCTCTAGGTCATTGATAAAAATGACAAACAGCAACGGCCCCAGAACAGATCCTTGTGGTACTCCACTTGTGACTGAACTCCATTCTGAACATTTCCCATCAACCACCACCCTCTGTCTTCTTTCAGCTAGCCAATTTCTGATCCACATCTCTAAATCACCCTCAATCTCCAGCCTCCGTATTTTCTGCAATAGCCTACCGTGGGGAACCTTATCAAACGCTTTGCTGAAATCCATATACACCACATCAACTGCTCTACCCTCGTCTACCTGTTCAGTCACCTTCTCAAAGAACTCAATAAGGTTTGTGAGGCATGACCTACCCTTCACAAAGCCATGCTGACTATCCCTGATCATATTATTCCTATCTAGATCATTATAAATCTTGTCTCTTATAATCCCCTCCAAGACTTTACCCACTACAGACGTGAGGCTCACCGGTCTATAGTTGCCGGGGTTGTCTCTGCTCCCCTTTTTGAACAAAGGGACCACATTTGCTATCCTCCAGTCCTCTGGCACTATTCCTGTAGCCAATGATGACATAAAAATCAAAGCCAATGGTCCAGCAATCTCTTCCCTGGCCTCCCAGAGAATCCTAGGATAAATCCCATCAGGTCCCGGGGACTTATCTATTTTCAGCCTGTCCAGAATTGCCAACACCTCTTCCCTACGTACCTCAATGCCATCTATTCTATTAGCCTGGGGCTCAGCATTCTCCTCCACAACATTATCTTTTTCCTGAGTGAATACTGACGAAAAATATTCATTTAGTATCTCGCCTATCTCTTCAGACTCTACACACAATTTCCCATCCCTGTCCTTGACTGGTCCTACTCTTTCCCTAGTCATTCGCTTATTCCTGACATACCTATAGAAAGCTTTTGGGTTTTCCTTGATCCTTCCTGCCAAATACTTCTCATGTCCCCTCCTTGCTCGTCTTAGCTCTCTCTTTAGATCCTTCCTCGCTACCTTGTAACTCTCCATCGCCCCAACCGAAACTTCACACCTCATCTTCACATAGGGGGATTTACCCACCCACACAAACCCAGAGATCACCGCACTGACCCACTTAAAAAAGGCTGTAGAATAAAAATAGGGAGACACTGGAATATGAAGTCTCAGGAGAAACGTCATCTTTACGGTCTGTACCCCCCCCCCCCCCGCCAGTGACAACGGGAGCATGTCCCACCTCCGAAAGTCCCCCTTCATCTGCTCAACTAACCGGGTCAGATTTAATTTGTGTAACTGCTCCCATCCCCGTGCCACCTGAATACCCAGGTAGCGAAAACTCCCTCCCATCACTTTCAACGGCATAATAATAATCTTTATTATTGTCACAAGTAGGCTCACATTAACACTGCAATGAAGTTACTGTGAAAAGCCCCTAGTCACCACATTCCGGCGCCTGTTCGGGTCACTGAGGGAGAATTCAGAATTCTCAGCGGGTACGGGAATTGAACCCTCGCTGCTGGCCTTGTTCTGCATCACAAACCAGCTGTCTAGCCCACTGAGCTGAACCAGCCCCTAACCTGGGCACCCCCCCAATCTCCTCTCCTGCCCCCTCGCCTGGATCGCAAAGACCTCACTCTGACCCCCATTCAATTTATACCCCGAAAACCCGCCAAATTCCCCTGGAACCCGCATAATTCCTCCAATCCCTCCAACAGGTCAGAAATATACAGGAGTAGGTGACCCGCATATACCCAGACCCTGTGCCCCCCCCACCGGACTGTCCCCTGCCAGTCCTTTCACGCTCTCAGTGCTATCGCCAGTCGCTCTGCAGCCAAGGCAAACACCAGCGGGGAGTGGGGACATCCCTGCCTCGTCCCCCGGCCCAGTCTGGAATATTCCGAGCTCACCCAGTTCGTCCGCACGCTCGCCACTGGTGCCGGGTACAGCAACCGAACCCAGTGTACAAAGCCCTGCCCAAACCCAGACCACCCCAGGACCTCGCTCCCGAGCCTCATTAAACGCCCGAACCAGCAGCGGGCCCAGCATTCCGGAAAACCTCCTGTAGAATTCCACTGGGCACCCGTCCGGCCCCGGGGCCTTGCCCGACTGTGTGGCCTCCAATCCCTCCATTACTTCAAAGAGCCTGATCGGGGCTCCCAGACCCTCCATCAATCCCTCCTCCACCCTCGGAAACTCCAGTCCCTCCAAAGCCCACCTCACCCCCTCCACCCCAGCTGAGGGTTCCAACTCGTACAGCCTACTATAAAATTCCCTGAACACCCCGTTCACCCCCACTGGGCCCAAGACCGTGTTCCCCCCTCTATCCTTCACTCATCCTATCTCCCTCGCTGCCTCCCGTTTCCTGAGCTGGTGTGCTAACATCCTACTGGCCTTCTCCCCGTATTCATACACCGCCCCTCTCGCCTTCCTCAACCGCCCCACCGCCTTCCCTGTGGATATCAGACCAAACTCCATCTGCAGCTCCTGTCGCTCCTTCGACAGCCCCGCCTCCGGGGCTTCAGAATACCTTCTATCCACCTGGGATATCTCCCTGACCAGCCTATCCATCTCTGCCCGCTCCACCTTCTCCCTGTGCGCCCACATCGAAATCAGCTCCTCCCTAACTGCTGCCTTCAGTGCCTCCCACACCGTTACCGCCGAAACCTCCCCCGTGTTGTTTATCTCCACATCGTTCCGCATAGCCTCCCTCACCCACCCACACACCCCCTCCTCCGCTAACGGTCCGACATCCAATCTCCATTGCGGGCACGGACCCCCCTCCTTGCTCACCTGTAAGTCCCCCCAGTGTGGGGCATGGTCCGACACTACAATCACCGAGTATTCGGCATCTACCACCCCCACCAGCAAAGCCCTATCCAAACCAAAACATTGATCCGGGAGTACACTTTGTGTGCATGGGAGAGAAAAGAAAACTCCTTCGAAATCGGCCGCCCAAACCTCCACGGATCGACCCCCTCGCCATCTGCTCCATAAACCCCTTTAGTTCCTTCACAGCCGCTGATACCCCCCCTGTCCCCGAGCTCGACCGATCCAGCCTGGCATCAAATAGAACATAGAACATAGAACATAGAAAATACAGCACAGAACAGGCCCTTCGGCCCACGATGTTGTGCCGAACCTTTGTCCTAGATTAATCATAGATTATCATTGAATTTACAGTGCAGAAGGAGGCCATTCGGCCCTTTGAGTCTGCACCAGCTCTTGGAAAGAGCACCCTACCCAAACTCAACACCTCCACCCAACACCAAGGGCAATTTGGACATTAAGGGCAATTTACCATTGGCCAATTCACCTAACCCGCACATCTTTGGACTGTGGGAGGAAACCGGAGCACCCGGAGGAAACCCACGCAGACACGGGGAGGACGTGCAGACTCCGCACAGACAATGACCCAAGCTGGAATCGAACCTGGGACCATGGATCTGTGAAGCAATTGTGCTATCCACAATGCTACCGTGCTGCCCTTAAGAACAAATAAATCTACACTATATCATTTTCCCGTAATCCATGTACCTATCCAACAGCTGCTTGAAGGTCCCTAATGTTTACGACTCAACTACTTCCACAGGCAGTGCATTCCATGCCCCCACTACTCTCTGGGTAAAGAACCTACCTCTGATATCCCTCCTATATCTTCCACCTTTCACCTTAAATTTATGTCCCCTTGTAATGGTGTGTTCCACCTGGGGAAAAAGTCTCTGACTGTCTACTCTATCTATTCCCCTGATCATCTTATAAACCTCTATCAAGTCGCCCCTCATCCTTCTCCGCTCTAATGAGAAAAGGCCTAGCACCCTCAACCTTTCCTCGTAAGACCTACTCTCCATTCCAGGCAACATCCTGGTAAATCTTCTTTGCACCTTTTCCAGAGCTTCCACATCCTTCCTAAAATGAGGCGACCAGAACTGTACACAGTACTCCAAATGTGGCCTTACCAAAGTTTTGTACAGTTGCATCATCACCTCACGGCTCTTAAATTCAATCCCTCTGTTAATGAACGCGAGCACACCATAGGCCTTCTTCACAGCTCTATCCACTTGAGTGGCAACTTTCAAAGATGTATGAACATAGACCCCAAGGTCTCTCTGCTCCTCCACAATGCCATGAACTCTACCGTTAACCCTGTATTCCGCATTCATATTTGTCCTTCCAAAATGGACAACCTCACACTTTTCAGGGTTAAACTCCATCTGCCACTTCTCAGCCCAGCTCTGCATCCTATCTATGTCTCTTTGCAGCCGACAACAGCCCTCCTTACTATCCACAACTCCACCAATCTTCGTATCGTCTGCAAATTTACTGACCCACCCTTCAACTCCCTCATCCAAGTCATTAATGAAAATCCCAAACAGCAGAGGACCCAGAACTGATCCCTGCGGTACACCACTGGTAACTGGGATCCAGGCTGAATATTTGCCATCCACCACCACTCTCTGACTTCTATCGGTTAGCCAGTTTGTTATCCAACTGGCCAAATTTCCCATTATCCCATGCCTCCTTACTTTGTGCAGAAGCCTACCATGGGGAACTTTATCAAATGCCTTACTAAAATCCATGTACACTACATCCACTGCTTTACCTTCATCCACATGCTTGGTCACCTCCTCAAAGAATTCAATAAGATTTGTAAGGCAAGACCTACCCCTCACAAATCCGTGCTGACTATCCCTAATCAAGCAGTGTCTTTCCAGATGCTCAGAAATCCTATCCTTCAGTACCCTTTCCATTACTTTGCCTACCACCGAAGTAAGACTAACTGGCCTGTAATTCCCAGGGTTATCCCTAGTTCCTTTTTTGAACAGGGGCACGACATTCGCCACTCTCCAATCCCCTGGTACCACCCCTGTTGACAGTGAGGACGAAAAGATAATTGCCAACGGCTCTGCAATTTAATCTCTTGCTTCCCATAGAATCCTTGGATATATCCCGTCAGGCCCGGGGGACTTGTCTATCCTCAAATTTTTCAAAATGCCCAACACATCTTCCTTCCTAACAAGTATTTCCTCGAGCTTACCAATCTGTTTCACACTGTCCTCTCCAACAATATCGCCCCTCTCATTTGTAAATACAGAAGAAAAGTACTCATTCAAGACCTCTCCTATCTCTTCAGACTCAATACACAATCTCCCGCTACTGTCCTTGATCGGACCTACCCTCGCTCTAGTCATTCTCATATTTCTCACATATGTGTAAAAGGCCTTGGGGTTTTCCTTGATCCTACCCGCCAAAGATTGTTCATGCCCTCTCTTAGCTCTCCTAATCCCTTTCTTCAGTCCCCTCCTGGCTATCTTGTATCCTCCAATGCCCTGTCTGAACCTTGTTTCCTCAGCCTTACATAAGTCACCTTTTTCCTCTTAACAAGACATTCAACCTCTCTTGTCAACCATGGTTCCCTCACTCGACCATCTCTTCCCTGCCTGACAGGGACATACATATCAAGGACACGTAGCACCTGTTCCTTGAACAAGTTCCACATTTCACTTGTGTCCTTCCCTGCCAGCCTATGTTCCCAACTTATGCACTTCAATTCTTGTCTGACAACATCGTATTTACCCTTCCCCCAATTGTAAACCTTGCCCTGTTGCACGTACCTATCCCTCTCCATTACTAAAGTGAAAGTCACAGAATTGTGGTCACTATCTCCAAAATGCTCCCCCACTAACAAATCTATCACTTGCCCTGGTTCATTACCCAGTACTAAATCCAATATTGCCCCTCCTCTGGTTGGACAATCTACATACTGTGTTAGAAAAGCTTCCTGGACACACTGCACAAACACCACCCCATCCAAACTATTTGATCTAAAGAGTTTCCACTCAATATTTGGGAAGTTAAAGTCGCCCATGACTACTACCCTATGACTTCTGCACCTTTCCAAAATCTGTTTCCCAATCTGTTCCTCCACATCTCTGCTACTATTGGGGGGCCTATAGAAAACTCCTAACAAGGTGACTGCTCCTTTCCTATTTCTGACTTCAACCCATACTACCTCAATAGGGTGATACTCCTCGAACTGCCTTTCTGCAGCTGCTATACTATCTCTAATTAATAATGCCACCCCCCCACCTCTTTTACCACCCTCCCTAATCTTATTGAAACATCTATAACCAGGGACCTCCAACAACCATTTCTGCCCCTCTTCTATCCAAGTTTCCGTGATGGCCACCACATCGTAGTCTCAAGTACCGATCCATGCCTTAAGTTCACCCACCTTATTCCTGATGCTTCTTGCGTTGAAGTATACACACTTCAACCCATCTCCGTGCCTGCAAATACTCTCCTTTGTCAGTGTTCCCTTCCCCACTGCCTCATTACATGCTTTGGCGTCCTGAATATCGGCTACCTTAGTTGCTGGACTACAAATCCGGTTCCCATTCCCCTGCCAAATTAGTTTAAACCCTCCCGAAGAGTACTAGCAAACCTCTCTCCCAGGATATTGGTGCCCCTCTGGTTCAGATGCAACCCGTCCTGCTTGTACAGGTCCCACCTTCCCCAGAATGCGCTCCAATTATCCAAATACCTGAAGCCCTCCCCCCTACACCATTCCTGCAGCCACGTGTTCAACTGCACTCTCTCCCTATTCCTAGCCTCGCTATCACGTGGCACCGGCAACAAACCAGAGATGACAACTCTGTCTGTCCTGGCTTTCAACTTCCAGCCTAACTCCCTAAACTTGTTTATTACCTCCACACCCCTTTTCCTACCTATGTCGTTGGTACCAATGTGCACCACGACTTCTGGCTGCTCCCCCTCCCCCTTAAGGATCCTGAAGACGCGATCCGAGACATCCCTGACCCTGGCACCCGGGAGGCAACATACCTTCCGGGAGTCTCGCTCGCGACCACAGAATCTCCTATCTATTCCCCTAACCATTGAATCTCCTACAACTATTGCTTTTCTATTCTCCCCCCTTCCCTTCTGAGCCCCAGAGCCAGACTCAGTGCCAGAGACCTGGCCGCTAGGGCCTTCCCCCGGTAGGTCATCCCCCCCAACAGCATCCAAAACGGTATACTTGTTTTGAAGGGGAACGGCCACGAGGGATCCCTGCACTGTCTGCCTGTTTGTTTTTTTCCCCCTGACTGTAACCCAGCTATTCTTGTCCTGTACCTTGGGTGTGGTTACCTCCCTGTAACTCTTCTCAATCACCCCCTCTGCCTCCCGGATGATCCGAAGTTCATCCAGCTTCAGCTCCAGTTCCCTAACACGGTCTTTGAGGAGCTGAAGTTGGGTGCACTTCCCGCAGGTATAGTCAGCGGGGACACCGGTGGTATCCCTCACCACCCACATCCTACAGGAGGAGCATGCAACTGGCCTAGCCTCCATCCCCTCTTACCTTACAGAATATAGTTGCTGTGTGGACTAACTAGATCTCCGCCCTCCGACTCTGCTCCCAGTCAGCTACACTTCCTGTAAACTCCTGGCTCTCTTCGTACTCTTTGCGGAAATGTCGGAAACAAAATGAAAGGAGCACCTTACTCCCTCCTCACCTAACTCCCTCGGTCACCAAACCCTCACTATCGCACTCAAAAAGCACCAAATTCAGCACTCCCTCGGTCACCAAACTCTCACTATCGCACTCAAAAAGCACCAAATTCAACACTCCCTCGGTCACCAAGCTCTCACTATCGCACTCAAAAAGCACCAAATTCAGCACTCCCTCGGTCACCAAACTCTCACTATCGCACTCAAAAAGCACCAAATTCAGCACTCAGTGCAAACAAAGTCTGCACTGTAGGGGATCACTTTTATACTGTGAATCTAGCCTCTGAAAACTGGCCTAATCCAATTAACTAATTAACAAGCTCCAGCTGCAAGTGCCTACAAGTAGAAGCCTGTTTAAAGCTGATTGAAAATTCACCTTCTTCTAAACCAAACAGCAACTTTTAAGTTAATTAACTAAATAAAAGAAAGACTAAACTTTAGATAAAAATGAAGCCTTATACTCCCTCGGTCACCAAACTCTCACTATCGCACTCAAATGCACCAAATTCAGCACTCAGTGCAAACAAAGTCTGCACTGTAGGGGGTCACTTTTATACTGTGAATCTAGTTCACTTTAATACAGTTAAAGTGCCCCCCCATGATCAGCTGATACGAGTCCAGATCAGGGATCTCCCCCAATACCCGCCATGAACTCCACATCGTCCCAGTTTGGTGCATCAATGTTCCCCAGCACCACCGTCACCCCCTCCAGCTTCCCACTCAGCATAACGTACCTACGCCCCGAGTCCCCCACTGTACTTCCCACTTCAGATCACACCCACTTATTAATCAAAATCCCTGTCCCCCTAGTTTTAGAGTCTAGCCCCTAGTGAAATACCTGCCCGACCCACCCCTTCCTCAGCCTAGTCTGATCCGCCACCCTCAGGTGTGTCTCTTGTAACATTGCCACGCCCGCCTTTAAACTCTTCAGATGCGCAAACACGCGAGTCCTCTTGACCGGCCCATTCAGCCCTCTCACATTCCATGTGATCAACCTGGTCTCGGGCGATCAACGGGGGGGGGGACGTTTTTTTCACAGAGGCTGGTGGTGACCTGGAATGCACGACCAAGTGAGCTGGTTGAAGCGATACGTTAGCGACCTTTCAGACACATGAACAGACGGGGTATTGGAGAATACAGGTGGTTGGTCGAGATAGGACATGTGACCGGCGTGGCTTGGAGGGCCGAATGGCCTGTTCCTGTGCTGTCTTGTTCTTTGTTCTAACACTCCGACCTTTGTCACCGCCTCCAGAACCCTACACCTCCCAACCCACAACGTAGTTACCAGGAGTGTGTGTGTGCAGGAATAAGGCTGAAAGAGAAACTTATTGACTTGCTGTCGATCTATTCCAGGCCAAACTCCACGTTCACTTCACCAACGTTCCGCTGGAGGCAGGCAGGGTCCTCTTGAACATTTCAATGCTGGGGTGCAGAGGGTGTTTGTTCATTATTGTTGAGTGTCTGAGTGTGTGTACCTAACACTGTTGTCCTATTCAATTGTATATCCAGGCCCTCTTCCCCAAGCTGGCTAGACCTTTCTCTGCTTTCCCTAACATTCTCTTCTTTATTCCTGTAAGTTGTTCCACCTTCGCATTTAACCTCCGTATGTCCGGTGACTTTACCATCGAAGTTTCTGTGTTCAGTCAAGTCACTGCATCATTGATTCTGCCTCTTCTAACCCTGTGTAGGTTGTCATGCCCGAAAAATCTAGCCCGTGTCATTGGCAGCCTGCTTCATAACAACCTTACTAAAAACACTGCGCATATTTATTTCATGTTATAAACAATACCGGAACGCGCGAGAAGTACAGACACAAGTTGTATTCGCATCCGATGTCTTTCCCCGAATGTAGCTGTAGCCAAACATAAAAATAAACTATATCATTGGTCCAGTCTCTGGCTGCTGGGATGCACATCCCGGCAATAAAATTATATAGAGCACCATAGTTCATATATCTGTGTGCATCCTGTGTACGTTGTGACGTCAATGATGTTCAAGCGCCTTGAAGTGCTTGTCGTTGTTCTGAGGTCTCAAGAGCCCTCACGAGTCCCCACAGCTGCTGCTGCCGTTCCAGCCCTTCTTGGATGTTTAACCTAAAAGTTTAAAGGAAAAGTGGGAAAGTGTCCTGGTCGTCACCAGGTGTTAGATGTTGTCCGTATAAAGCTTTTCCTGTCTGGGCCGAACACGTGTGTTATGCAGGGGTTAGTTGTCCTTCGATATGTTCCAACCCGTTCATATCCATTTTCCTAGTTCTGTTGGGTTTGAACTCGACCTTGACGTGCATTTGCCTGGTTAATTAGCCCGTTTACAATAACTCAACTGTCTCAAATTCCTGAAGCTGCTGCAAATATCCAGGCACTTATAGTTACTTGTAAAGTTCCGCACTGCATGTTCTATGTCTATGTTCTAACACCAAAGATCCATTCTGCATGGGACAGAGTGGCTTAACTCATCTGAATATATCTGACAATTCAAAACTTAAGATTTGTCAGTTCCAGTTAAAAATACATCTTCAGCTGTTTTGTCTTTTATTACTTTATCAGAATGACGAAGCCTGAGCTCAGAGTGTGGACAGGCAAACCCAGCCCGGGGCAATTCTCTGCTGGTTTGAAAAGGGGGTGGAGTAAAAGTTGGATTGCTGCCAAGTTCCTGTATCAAGTATCTGAGAACGATGTGTTTTTTGGAATATAGTTTTGCTTCCAATCAGAGTTGGGTGTTTTTCCTTTTAAAACCAGCTTGCACATTGTCTGCAGTTTTAATTTCCAAGCTAATTTTAAACATTTATTTTAAAATATCAAACACAATAAGTTGTTGAATATATGACTGAACCAATCTTGCGCTGTATCGGGGCTCTCTACCAGGCGGCATGTTGTCACCAGCCTACTTTTGTTTAAACAAGAAACATGGTCATGGACATATTTTATTTACCCATCAGTCCTTTACACCTAATCCAGCAGTCTCAGAATTAAAACATCTCCGTTGTGAGACAGGTTAGTTTCACCCTACTGATGATCACAAAGTATTTGTGTCAGGGAAGTTTTAACCCTGAACTAATGAAACACCGGCTTGGCCATATGTCATATGTATTTCAACTGTCCGAACTTCCAATAAACACCATAAAACTAATATTTTCTTATTCTTACATACGTGATTCTGTACCCTGATTAAAATCTCTTGTGTATGAAAATTACCCTGGAAATGTCATTGTTAACTACACTCAAACTATAAACTTTTAAATCACTATTTCAGACGACACACCAAAATAAGTTAGGTAACAATCATTCTGGAGCCTATTCTAAAATTCCAGATTATAAACCCAAGGTTACTTTCTTAGAAGATAAACCTTAGCAGAGAGATATTAACATTCACAGACCAAACACACACATTCTCACAGGTCGCAAATATCAGCGTAAAGAGACAGCAATTTCACAATCGCTTCATTAAAATACTGAACAAAATCTACCATTCTCATTCGGCGTGAAACTTTATCTATGTTATTCCATTTCAGTCGATTGCCACTGATTAACTTTCTAGGCATTAGCTATTCTTAGAGACGTATATTTCTTTGCACAGGTGACCTGCTTGCTGAAATGGTTACATTTTTGTGCAGAATCGAAAGAGGCGGAGAACTTGGCATGATGCCATTTTTATCTGGTACGTGACCTCAAACTTTATTTATTCTTTCCTTCAATGTTACTCAAATTTCTTTCTTGTTCTTCAAACTGAATTCAATTTTCAATGTTCGCTATTTAACCAGTGTTTGAAAGAGATGTGACTGGATGGATATTTTTTTCTGCTTCAACTGAATCGAATTACTGCCGAGTCTATCTGGACTGCTCGAAACGATCTGAAGTTATTCTGGACAAGAATCCATTGTTACGTTTCGAACCATAATCTTGTATTGACTTTACTCCCCATTTTCCGTATTGGGAGGGGGATTTGTCATCCTCAGATATTTCTGAACAAAAGCTGATTGAGCGTTTCAGCCCCTTTCTGATCTTTTGGACTTTCCTTTATTTGATTTTTTTCCCTCCCTGTCCTTTGGATATGTCTAAACTTTTAGTTGATTTAAAATGTCCATTTCCAGGGAGCCTAATTCTTTCCCCTCTCCTTGAGACATTCCAGGACAGTCTTTAGCCGTAATTGGAGCAGTTTTCTGTGATGTCGTTGCCAGTTTGCACAGTCTGTACTGCCGCTATCTTTACTCGCTTTATTGCTGTGCTTAAAGGAGTCAGAGCTCAATTCCTTGAAACTAGCCTGTTTTCCAAACGGTGTGAAGGCTTCATTTCAGTCATTTGTTCTTCTAACTGGTGAACTAAGATGACTCCTGTTTTATTTGTCTGATCTCACTTCTGTGTATCTCACCATTGTCTCTGTTCCACGGGGGCTGCGTGGGATCCCACCCATCTTTCATCAGTGTTTATTTTCTACCAGAGTATTTTGCTCTTACCCGAACGCCAGACTCATGGCTCCCCGGGGGGACCCCAGAAAAGCGGCCTTGTGCCTCTCTTTTCCAGGATGTGTTAACCGTGTCGTCTCTGTCACCCTGATATAAAATGGCTGAACAAGCCTCATTCCCTGTAAACTGTCTCATGAGAGCCAAGCGTGGGTCTGTATAGAGAGTGTCCCAACAGCCGCTGATAACAGCTTCACAGAACAAGACTTGCAATGTATCCTTGATAAGCTCAAGGTCTACAGCTGGAGACAGGACACATCATGATGTTAGTTTTGAATGACTTCTGTATGAAGTTAGGGGCGGGTAAGACAACACCCACTTTAACCATATATGTGATAATTGGGGATGCTTGGAAAATTGATGTACCGCATGTAATAAGTGTGACGTGAATATAGTTGATTGATTGTATGTAATTGAGAAAACAACTAATTCCGCCCCTTCAATCTGTATATTAACCCGTGTGAGCCTTAGCTCAAGTGAGAAAGGGTGCTGTCAATAGGCTGCGGAGTCCCCAGGCCTTGTCTCCCAGAATCCTGACATAAACTGCTTTTTTTTACTGATACTCAGGCCTTCGTGTGAATATTTTCACCTCTAACATTTGGCGTAGTCTGGCGGGATGTTGCTGAGCCGGACGCCGCTCGAGCCGGTGGACAAGGCGAGTAGTCAAACCGTTGACCGCCAGAAATTAGAGTCACACGGCGAGGCGGACGGACGGTGAGGTCACATCCAACGAATCTGCTATCAAGGCCAAGTGAGTAACAGACTCAGTTTAAAATGTCTTTTTATGGTTTTGTTTTGTTGGTTCGCTGTACCATTTTCTTCAGTACTAATTGGCTGCTCGAGGCCCCATGCCGAACCTGAATTAAGGGGGCAATTGAGCTCTCACGTGACGGCCAGAGTTAGTTGGGAATCCGAGGCGCACAGACTGTTGAGTGAATAACGGGTGGTGAAATTTATTGTGACACAGTGCCAAGCCAGGCCCGCCACCCTACGGGAGTGGACGACCGGTAAAGCCTCGGAGCACAGTCGCCTAGTCACACCGGATACGCGGAAATAGCTAACAACCATTTTGTGTCTTTTCTGGTATTAACAGCATTGTGTGTACACTCTCTATTTCGACAAATTGCCTCTTCTAAACAGGCATCGAAGCCAATGAGTACCTTTTGTTTCATCAGAACTATTCAAAAGTAATATAGGAGCACAAATGTAGTGACAGGGCCACCTATAATTTATATCATAGTCCAGTATCACAAAATGCCCTCCAACACATCTTTTTAATGTTTTGAAGGGCTCCTATTGGACAGAGAGGGCAGGAACAGATAGTTCAACCCCCCACCCCCCACCCCCACCGACTGTCTGTCCAATCAGAGCCCCTGGTCTATTTGAGTCACTCCAGGGCACAATCGAAACTCTTGGCCATTCTTTGGTGCAGAATTCTCTTCACCTTTCCCAGCTGCAATAACCCAGATATTTTCCCTGCCCCCTTTCCGGATGCCAGGGATCATTCCCTCCAGTCTCTGCTGTGAGGAATCACACTCACACCCACCACCCACCTCCTCATTCCTGTCAGCTTCTGGCTTGTGACAATCTGTGTAACTAATCCCGGGAATAAAGAGTCAGAGAGAATTACAGCTCCATTTTGAATATCAGGGTAGAAAATTCAGCAATTTACTTTGTCCAGGTGCAGGTGAAGTCACTTTGAGCTTGTGACAATGTTTTTCTTCGTCTCCCATGAGTTCAACATCAGAAGTTGCAAAGCACCATGTAAATGTTACTGTGAAGAGAGGCCAGGCGATGGTGTGTGGCTCTGTCAATGCAAAGTCATCACATCAGCTGAGTGCCTCACTCAATAACAAGGTCATTGGAAATGTCCGGGAGATCTGGAGCACCCACTGACCACTGAAGTAAAACTGCCCCAAAGGCAGATCTGAAACCTCATTTCAATTGTCCATCGGGACATTTACAGGGCCCACTTTTCAGAGCAATAGGTGGAGCTGATTTTTATATTTGAAATTGTTCCATTGCTCCTCAATCCTGCAGGAAAATGAAGCTGTAAAAAAACTTTAACCAGGAACATATTTGGTTGGGTCATTGCAGATTGTGGTCACATGGTATTTATTATTGCTTCTTGGGGTGTGGGAGTTGTCGACAAGGTTGGTTTTTATGACCCTTTCCTTGGTCCCCTTGGTGGGGGCAAACAGCAGCAGCCAGAGCAGTGGCACCACGGCTGGCTCTGATGTTCAGAAGGGAGGGTCAAAGCGCAGAAGAGTAATAGTAATAGGGGACTCTATAGTCAGGGGCACAGATAGGCGGTTCTGTGGACGTGAAAGAGACTCCAGGATGGTATGTTGCCTCCCTGGTGCCAGGGTCCAGGATGTCTCTGAACGAACACAGGACATCCTGAAGGGGGAGGGCAAACAGGCAGAGGTCGTTGTACATATTGGTACTAACGACATAGGCAGGAAGGGGCATGAGGTCCTGCAGCAGGAGTTCAGGGAGATAGGCAGAAAGTTAAAAGACACGACCTCGAGGGTTGCAATCTCGGGATTACTCCCTGTGCCATGTGCCAGTGAGGCTAGAAATAGGAAGATAGAGCAGATAAACACGTGGCTAAACAGCTGGTGTAGGAGGGAGGGTTTCCGTTATCTGGACCACTGGGAGCTCTTCCGGGGCAGGTGTGACCTATATAAGAAGGACGGGTTGCATCTAAACTGGAGAGGCATAAATATCCTGGCCGCGAGGTTTGCTAGTGTCACACGGGAGGGTTTAAACTAATATGGCAGGGGGGTGGGCACGGGAGCAATAGGTCAGAAGGTGAGAGCATTGAGGGAGAACTAGGGAATATGGACAGTGTGGCTCTGAGGCAGAGCAGACGGGGAGAAGTTGCTGAACACAGCGTGTCTGGTGGCCTGAAGTGCATATGTTTTAATGCAAGAAGTATTACGGGTAAGGCAGATGAACTTAGAGCTTGGATTAGTACTTGGAACTATGATGTTGTTGCCATTACAGAGACCTGGTTGAGGGAAGGGCAGGATTGGCAGCTAAACGTTCCAGGATTTAGATGTTTCAGGCGGGATAGAGGGGGATTTAAAAGGGGTGGCTGAGTTGCGCTACTGGTTAGGGAGAATATCACAGCTGTACTGCGGGAGGACACCTCAGCGGGCAGTGAGGCTATATGGGTAGAGATCAGGAATAAGAAGGGTGCAGTCACAATGTTGGGGGTTTACTACAGGCCTCCCAACAGCCAGCGGGAGATAGAGGAGCAGATAGGTAGACAGATTTTGGAAAAGAGTAAAAACAACAGGGTTGTGGTGATGGGAGACTTCAACTTCCCCAATATTGACCGGGACTCACTTAGTGCCAGGGGCTTAGACGGGGCGGAGTTTGTAAGGAGCATCCAGGAGGGCTTCTTAAAACAATATGTGGACAGTCCAACTAGGGAAGGGGCGGTACTGGACCTGGTATTGGGGAATGAGCCCGGCCAGGTGGTAGATGTTTCAGGAGGGCAGCATTTCGGGAACAGTGACCACAATTCAGTAAGTTTTAAAGTGCTGGTGGACAAGGATAAGAGTGGTCCTAGGATGAATGTGCTAAATTGGGGGAAGGCTAATTATAACAATATTAGGCGGGAACTGAAGAACCTAGATTGGGGGCGGATGTTTGAGGGCAAATCAACATCTGACATGTGGGAGGCTTTCAAGTGTCAGTTGAAAGGAATTCAGGACCGGCATGTTTCTGTGAGGAAGAAGGATAAATACGGCAATTTTCGGGAACCTTGGATAACAAGAGATATTGTAGGCCTCGTCAAAAAGAAAAAGGAGGCATTTGTCAGGGCTAAAAGGCTGGGAAAAGATGAAGCCTGTGTGGAATATAAGGAAAGTAGGAAGGAACTTAAGCAAGGAGTCAGGAGGGCTAGAAGGGGTCACGAAAAGTCATTGGCAAATAGGGTTAAGTAAAATCCCAAGGCTTTTTACACATACATAAAAAGCAAGAGGGTAGCCAGGGAAAGGGTTGGCCCACTGAAGGATAGGCAAGGGAATCTATGTGTGGAGCCAGAGGAAATGGGCGAGGTACTAAACGAATACTTTCCATCAGTATTCACCAAAGAGAAGAGATTGGTAGATGTTGAGTCTGGAGAAGGGTGTGTAGATAGCCTGGGTCACATTGAGATCCAAAAAGACGAGGTGTTGGGTGTCTTAAAAAATATTAAGGTAGATAAGTCCCCAGGGCCGGATGGGATCTACCCCAGAATACTGAAGGAGGCTGGAGAGGAAATTGCTGAGACCTTGACAGAAATCTTTGGATCCTCACTGTCTTCAGGTAATGTCCCGGAGGACTGGAGAATAGCGAATGTTGTTCCTCTGTTTAAGAAGGGTAGCAAGGATAATCCAGGGAACTACAGGCCGGTGAGCCTAACTTCAGTGGTAGGGAAATTACTGGAGAGAATTCTTCGAGACAGGATCTACTCCCATTTGGAAGCAAATGGACATATTAGTGAGAGGCATAATGGTTTTGTGAAGGGGAGGTCGTGTCTCACTAACTTGATAGAGTTTTTCGAGGAGGTCACTAAGATGATTGATGCAGGTAGGGCAGTGGATGTTGTCTATATGGACTTCAGTAAGGCCTTTGACAAGGTCCCTCATGGTGGACTAGTACAAAAGGTGAAGTCACACGGGATCAGGGGTGAGCTGGCAAGGTGGATACAGAACTGGCTAGGTCATAGAAGGCAGAGAGTAGCAATGGAAGGATGCTTTTCTAATTGGAGGGCTGTGACCAGTGGTGTTCCACAGGGATCAGTGTTGGGACCTTTGCTCCTTGTAGTATATATAAATGATGTGGAGGAAAATGTAACTGGTCTGATTAGTAAGTTTGCAGACGACACAAAGGTTGGTGGAATTGCGGATAGCGATGAGGACTGTCAGAGGATACAGCAGGATTTAGATTGTTTGGAGACTTGGGCGGAGAGATGGCAGATGGAGTTTAATCCGGACAAATGTGAGGTAATGCATTTTGGAAGGTCTAATGCAGGTAGGGAATATACAGTGAATGGTAGAACCCTCAAGAGTATTGAAAGTCAAAGAGATCTAGGAGTACATGTCCACAGGTCACTGAAAGGGGCAACACAGGTGGAGAAGGTAGTCAAGAAGGCATACGGCATGCTTGCCTTCATTGGCCGGGGCATTGAGTATAAGAATTGGCAAGTCATGTTGCAGCTGTATAGAACCTTAGTTAGGCCACACTTGGAGTATAGTGTTCAATTCTGGTCACCACACTACCAGAAGGATGTGGAGGCTTTAGAGAGGGTGCAGAAGAGATTTACCAGAATGTTGCCTGGTATGGAGGGCATTAGCTATGAGGAGCGGTTGAATAAACTCGGTTTGTTCTCACTGGAACGAAGGAGGTTGAGGGGCGACCTGATAGAGGTCTGCAAAATTATGAGGGGCATAGACAGAGTGGATAGTCAGAGGATTTTCCCCGGGGTAGAGGGGTCAATTACTAGGGGGCATAGGTTTCTGGTGAGAGGGGCAAGGTTTAGAGTAGATGTACGAGGCAAGTTTTTTACGCAGAGGGTAGTGGGTGCCTGGAACTCACTGCCGGAGGAGGCGGTGGAAGCAGGGACGATAGTGACATTTAAGGGGCATCTTGACAAATACATGAATAGGATGGGAATAGAGGGATACGGACCCAGGAAGTGTAGAAGATTGTAGTTTAGTCGGGCAGCATGGTCGGCACGGGCTTGTAGGGCCGAAGGGCCTGTTCCTGTGCTGTACATTTCTTTGTTCTTTGTTCTTTGTTCGAAGATGGCGATGAGCCCTGTTTGTAAACGCTGCGTTCCATGTGGTGCAGATACACCAACATCGTTAAGTTCTCAGTTCCAGGATTTCAAGCCAGCGGCAGTGGGAAAATGGAGATTGAGTTTTTGGAGAGGAACGTGGATTGTTCCCACTTCCCAGACCTGCGAGGTTAATCTGCCTGTTGTAGCCTCATTGACAGCGAGGTGTGATTGGATAACTCAGTGGGGATTCCAGCAGCAGTTTAAATTTGTCTTGGACAGGAGCACCAATGTGTGAGCGTACACCAGCCACCTATTGGGCCAGCTGAGATCCAATCAGACAGCACAGGCTGGAGGGTAAAGCAGGGCCTGAAACCCATCCTGGGCAGCAGCTCCATTTTCATTCCCATTGACTCTGGTGGAATGGATTGGAGTGTAAATCAGGCCCTGATCTACTATCACCCAATCTGTCATCCTGCCCAAAACAACCCCCTCCCCATGGCTCTATCCTGGTCTCCATGACACTGGCCCACATCACAGGACAACTCACTAACTGGGACCGGGCTGGATTTCAGAGACACATTGAGACAGTTTGAATATTGAAGAGATGCAACTGAGCTGACGGAGCCCATTGCACACAATCCCCCAATGTCCACATTGGGGCTGGTTTAGCACAGGGCTAAAGAGCTGGCTTTTAAAGCAGACCAAGGCAGGCCAGCAGCACGGTTCAATTCCCGTACCAGCCTCCCCGAACAGGCGCCGGAATGTGGCGACTAGAGGGTTTTCACAGTAACTTCATTTGAAGCCTACGTGTGACAATAAGGGATTTTCATTTCATTTCATCTCCCTGAGGGGTGGCGTTGCTAATAAGATTCGATCAGATATCAAGGAGCAGAATTTGGGCATCTGCCCTTTGACCCTGTTCCGTCGTTCGATCATGGCTGATGCCATCCTGACCTCAACTCCACCGTCCTGCCCGTTCTCCATAACCCTTCACCCCATTACCAATTGAAAATCTGTCTAACTCCCCCTTAAATTTAATAAAATAAATAAATTTAGAGTACCCAATTCATTTTTTCCAATTAAGGGGCAATTTAGTGTGGCCAATTCACCCACCCTGCACATCTTTGGGTGTGGGGGCGAATTCCACAGATTCTCAACCCTTTGGGAGAAGTAGTTTCACCTCAAATCTGTTTTAAACTTTCTTCCTCTGATCTAAAGTCTGTGACGTCTCGTTTCCGAATTCCCCATAAGAGGAAGCATCTGCTCCCTGTCTACTTTATCCACACCTTTTATCATCTTGTCTCCATCTTATACACTGGGAGCTGCCTGTTACACTGAGAATAGGGAGTGGGATTTGTTGTGTGTGTTTGAAAAGTCAGATAGAAAACAAGCCCCTCCTGACCCTTCACCAAAGTTCTATCTGTATCGCTGGGAAATTTATCAGCCTTACAGGTGTCAGGCATTTGGATATTTTGTGTTTTCCTGTCATGCTGGAAGGCCTTTCTTTGCTTCTTTATAACGTGTTTTACACAGAGGGTAGTGGGTGCCTGGAACTCGCTGCCGGAGGAAGGCGGTGGAAGCAGGGGCGATAGGGACATTTAAGGGGCATCTTGACAAATACATGAATAGGATGGGAATGTCGGGATACGGACCCCGGAAGTGTGGAGGATTTCAGTTTAGTCGGGCAGCATGGTCGGCACGGGCTTGGAGGGCCGAAGGGCCTGTTCCCGGGCTGTACATTTCTTTGTTCTTTGTTCTTTGATTGATTAGTTGAGATGGTGGACACACACAGGAGAGAGAAAACACTGAGAAACGTCGCCAGGAATTTAGACAGACTTTGGGGAAGTACTTTAAAAAGTTGATACACTTCTGCCCGAAAATCTACAAGAAATTGGGACCAATTGTCTACTGGTGGGAGGACCTCTGCGATTAGGATTCATCCAAATTCACCCATGGGTGCGCCTGCTGTCCCACCTGGCGGGAATCGGCATCCTGCTTCTGGCTGTGTCCCTAACTGTGCTCCCACTGAAATTCTCCCGATGGAAGAAAGGATTAATGGGACCCCTGGACCCAGAAAAAGCAATCTGCCACCACGAGAGGATCCACGATGTCCACACTACCCCGTTTCCGTCTGGGTTTATATAGAACGGTCACAGTGTGCGGCTGCAGGCGTTTTGCTGCCCTCGACACAGAGCGCAGAGTATTGAAGTTGTTCAATGTGAAATCACGGAGAGGTCCGTGTGGGATGAAATGAGAAAATGGAAATCGCTTATTGTCACAAGTCGGCTTCAAATGAAGTTACTGTGAAAAGCCCCTAGTCGCCACATTCCGGCACCTGTTCGGGGAGGCTGGTACGGGAATTGAACCGTGCTGCTGGCCTGCCTTGGTCTGCTTTCATAGCCTGCCATTTAGCCCTGTGCTAAACCAGCTGCTGGATTGTTCCTGAGCTCTCGCTGTGTTAGTTCCAGACTGGAAAGAGACAGTGGGGAGGATTTTAAGGAAAGGGGATCCCGCTGACTCTCGAATTCCCACTGGACAGTGAGCTTTGGCCGACTTGGTAGAGGACGGGATTCCCGTCCGACCCTTCAAAGGAAGTCCTGCCTGCGGGATTGGTCGCCAGATCTCCAACCCGGCTCGGAGCGGCGCTGCAGTGGCCAGGAGCGGTACTGCAGTGGCCAGGAGCGGTACTGCAGTGGCCAGGAGCGGTACTGCAGTGGCCAGGAGCGGTACTGCAGTGGCCAGGAGCGGTACTGCAGTGGCCAGGAGCGGTGCTGCAGTGGCCAGGAGCGGTACTGCAGTGGCCAGGAGCGGTACTGCAGTGGCCAGGAGCGGTACTGCAGTGGCCAGGAGCGGTACTGCAGTGGCCAGGAGTGGTACTGCAGTGGCCAGGGACCCGGGATAACACTGCTGTCTCACAGTGCCAGTGACCCGGGTTAACGCTGCTCCCTCACAGTGCCTGGGACCCGGGTTAACACTGCTGTCTCACAGTGCCAGTGACCCGGGTTTACACTGCTGGCTCACAGTGCCAGGGACCCGGGTTAACACTGCTGCCTCACAGTGCCAGTGGACCGGGTTAACACTGCTGTCTCACAGTGCCAGGGACCCGGGTTAACACTGCTGTCTCACAGTGCCAGGGAGCCGGGTTAACACTGCTGCCTCACAGTGCCAGGGACCCGGGTTAGCACTGCTGTCTCACAGTGCCAGGGACCCGGGTTAACACTGCTGTCTCACAGTGCCAGGGACCCGGGTTAACACTGCTGTCTCACAGTGCCAGGGAGCCGGGTTAACACTGCTGCCTCACAGTGCCAGGGACCCGGGTTAACACTGCTGTCTCAAAGAGCCAGGGACCCGGGTTAACACTGCTGTCTCACAGTGCCAGGGACCCGGGTTAACACTGCTGTCTCACAGTGCCAGGGACCCGGGTTAACACTGCTGAGTCACAGTGCCCGGGACCCGGGTTAACACTGCAGCCTCACAGTGCCAGGGAGCCGGGTTAACACTGCTGCCTCACAGTGCCAGGGACCCGGGTTAACACTGATGTCTCACAGTGCCAGGGAGCCGGGTTAACACTGCTGTCTCACAGTGCCAGGGACCCGGGTTAACACTGCTGTCTCACAGTGCCAGGGACACGGGTTAACACTGCTGTCTCACAGTGCCAGGGACCCGGGTTAACACTGCTGCATCACAGTGCCAGGGACCCGGGTTAACACTGCTGTCTCACAGTGCCAGGGACACGGGTTAACACTGCTGCATCACAGTGCCAGGGACCCGGGTTAACACTGCTGTCTCACAGTGCCCTGGAGCCGGGTTAACACTGCTGTCTCACAGTGCCAGGGACCCGGGTTAACACTGCTGTCTCACAGTGCCAGGGACCGGGGTTAACACTGCTGTCTCACAGTGCCAGGGACCCGGGTTAACACTGCTGCCTCACAGTGCCAGTACCAGGGTTAACACTGCTGTCTCGCAGTGCCAGGGACCGGGTTAACACTGCTGTCTCACAGTGCCAGGGACCCGGGTTAACACTGCTGCCTCACAGTGCCAGTACCAGGGTTAACACTGCTGTCTCGCAGTGCCAGGGACCCGGGTTAACACTGCTGTCTCGCAGTGCCAGGGACCCGGGTTAACACTGCTGTCTCACAGTGCCAGGGACCCGGGTTAACACTGCTGCATCACAGTGCCAGGGACCCGGGTTAACACTGCTGTCTCACAGTGCCAGGGACACGGGTTAACACTGCTGCATCACAGTGCCAGGGACCCGGGTTAACACTGCTGTCTCACAGTGCCCTGGAGCCGGGTTAACACTGCTGCTTCACAGTGCCAGGGACCCGGGTTAACACTGCTGTCTCACAGTGCCAGGGACCGGGGTTAACACTGCTGTCTCACAGTGCCAGGGACCCGGGTTAACACTGCTGCCTCACAGTGCCAGTACCAGGGTTAACACTGCAGTCTCGCAGTGCCAGGGACCGGGTTAACACTGCTGTCTCACAGTGCCAGGGACCCGGGTTAACACTGCTGCCTCACAGTGCCAGTACCAGGGTTAACACTGCTGTCTCGCAGTGCCAGGGACCCGGGTTAACACTGCTGTCTCGCAGTGCCAGGGACCCGGGTTAACACTGCTGTCTCACAGTGCCAGGGACCCGGGTTAACACTGCTATCTCACAGTGCCAGGGACTCGGGTTAACACTGCTGTCTCACAGTGCCAGGGACTCGGGTTAACACTGCTGTCTCACAGTGCCAGGGAGCCGGGTTAACACTGCTGCCTCACGGTGCCAGGGACTCAGGTTAACACTGCTGTCTCACAGTGTCAGGGAGCCGGGTTAACACTGCTGCCTCACAGTGCCAGAAACCCGGGTTAACACTGCTGTCCCACAGTGCCAGGAACCCGGGTTAACACTGCTGTCTCACAGTGCCAGGGAGCCGGGTTTACACTGCTGTCTCACAGTGCCAGGGACCCGGGTTAACACTGCTGTCTCACAGTGCCAGGGACCCGCGTTAACACTGCTGTCTCACAGTGCCAGGGACCTGGGTTAACACTGCTGTCTCACAGTGCCAGGGGCGCGGGTTAACACTGCTGTCTCACAGTGCCAGGGACCCGGGTTAACACTGCTGTCTCACAGTGCCAGGGAACCGGGTTAACACTGCTGTCTCACAGAGCCAGGGAGCCGGGTTAACACTGCTGTCTCACAGTGCCAGGGACCCGGGTTAACACTGCTGTCTCACAGTGCCAGGGACCCGGGTTAACACTGCTGTCTCACAGTGCCATGGACACGGGTTAACTCTGCTGTCTCACAGAGCCAGGGATCCGGGTTAACACTGCTGTCTCACAGTGCCAGGTTGCCGGGTTAACACTGCTGTCTCAAAGAGCCAGGGACCCGGGTTAACATTGCTGTCTCACAGTGCCAGGGACCCGGGTTAACACTGCTGTCTCACAGTGCCATGGAGCCGGGTTTACACTGCTGTCTCACAGTGCCAGAGACCCGGGTTAACACTGCTGTCTCACAGTGCCAGGGACCAGGGTTAACACTGCTGTCTCACAGTGCCAGGGACATGGGTTAACACTGCTGTCTCACAGTGCCAGGGACCCGGGTTAACACTGCTGTCTCACAGTGCCAGGAACCCGGGTTAACACTGCTGTCTCACAGTGCCAGGGACATGGGTTAACACTGCTGTCTCACAGTGCCAGGGACCCGGCTTAACACTGCTGTCTCGCAGTGCCAGGAACCCGGGTTAACACTGCCGTCTCACAGAGCCAGGGACCCAGGTTTACACTGCTGCCTCACAGTGCCAGGAACCCGGGTTAACACTGCTGTCTCACATGGCCAGGGACCCGGGTTAACACTGCTGTCTCACAGTGCCAGGGACCCGGGTTAACACTGCTGTCTCACAGTGCCAGGGACCCAGGTTAACACTGCTGTCTCACAGTGCCAGGGACCCGGGTTAACACTGCTGTCTCACAGGGCCAGGGACCTGGGTTAACACTGCTGTCTCACAGTGCCAGGGACCCGGGCGAACATTGCTGTCTCACAGTGCCAGGGACACGGGTTAACACTGCTGTCTCACAGTGCCAGAGACCCGGGTGAACATTGCTGTCTTACAGTGCCAGGCACCCGGGTTAACACTGCTGTCTAACAGTGCCAGTGACCCGGGTGAACTTTGCTGTCTCACAGTGCCAGGGACCCGGGTTAACACTGCTGTCTCACAGTGCCAGGGACCCGGGTTAACACTGCTGTCTCACAGTGCCAGGGACCCGGGTTAACACTGCTGTCTCACAGTGCCAGGGACCCAGGTTAACACTGCTGCCTCACAGAGCCAGGGACCCGGGTTAACACTGCTGTCTCGCAGTGCCCGGGATCCGGGTTAACACTGCTGTCTCACAGAGCCAGGGTCCCGAGTTAACACTGCTGTCTCACAGTGCCTGGGACCCGGGTTAACACTGCTGTCTCACAGTGACAGGGACCCGGGTTAACACTGCTGTCTCACAGTGCCATGGAGCCGGGTTAACACCGCTGTCTCACAGTGCCAGGGACATGGGTTAACACTGCTGTCTCACAGTGCCAGGGACCCGGGTTAACACTGCTGTCTCACAGTGCCAGGAACCCGGGTTATCACTGCTGTCTCACAGAGCCAGGGACCCGGGTTAACACTGCTGTCTCACAGTGCCAGGGACCCGGGTTAACACTGCTGTCTCACAGTGCCAGGGACCCGGGTTAACACTGCTGTCTCACAGTGCCAGGGACCCAGGTTAACACTGCTGTCTCACAGTGCCAGGGACATTGGTTAACACTGCTGTCTCACAGTGCCAGGGACCCGGCTTAACACTGCTGTCTCGCAGTGCCAGGGACCCAGGTTAACACTGCTGTCTCACAGAGCCAGGGACCCAGGTTTACACTGCTGCCTCACAGTGCCAGGAACCCGGGTTAACACTGCTGTCTCACAGTGTCAGGGAGCCGGGTTAACACTGCTGCCTCACAGTGCCAGAAACCCGGGTTAACACTGCTGTCTCACAGTGCCAGGAACCCGGGTTAACACTGCTGTCTCACAGTGCCAGGGACACGGGTTAACTCTGCTGTCTCACAGAGCCAGGGATCCGGGTTAACACTGCTGTCTCACAGTGCCAGGTTGCCGGGTTAACACTGCTGTCTCAAAGAGCCAGGGACCCGGGTTAACATTGCTGTCTCACAGTGCCAGGGACCCGGGTTAACACTGCTGTCTCACAGTGCCATGGAGCCGGGTTTACACTGCTGTCTCACAGTGCCAGAGACCCGGGTTAACACTGCTGTCTCACAGTGCCAGGGACCAGGGTTAACACTGCTGTCTCACAGTGCCAGGGACATGGGTTAACACTGCTGTCTCACAGTGCCAGGGACCCGGGTTAACACTGCTGTCTCACAGTGCCAGGAACCCGGGTTAACACTGCTGTCTCACAGTGCCAGGGACCCGGCTTAACACTGCTGTCTCGCAGTGCCAGGAACCCGGGTTAACACTGCCGTCTCACAGAGCCAGGGACCCAGGTTTACACTGCTGCCTCACAGTGCCAGGAACCCGGGTTAACACTGCTGTCTCACATGGCCAGGGACCCGGGTTAACACTGCTGTCTCACAGTGCCAGGGTTAACACTGCTGTCTCGCAGTGCCAGGGACCCGGGTTAACACTGCTGTCTCGCAGTGCCAGGGACCCGGGTTAACACTGCTGTCTCACAGTGCCAGGGACCCGGGTTAACACTGCTATCTCACAGTGCCAGGGACTCGGGTTAACACTGCTGTCTCACAGTGCCAGGGACTCGGGTTAACACTGCTGTCTCACAGTGCCAGGGAGCCGGGTTAACACTGCTGTCTCACAGTGTCAGGGAGCCGGGTTAACACTGCTGCCTCACAGTGCCAGAAACCCGGGTTAACACTGCTGTCTCACAGTGCCAGGAACCCGGGTTAACACTGCTGTCTCACAGTGCCAGGGAGCCGGGTTTACACTGCTGTCTCACAGTGCCAGGGACCCGGGTTAACACTGCTGTCTCACAGTGCCAGGGACCCGCTTTAACACTGCTGTCTCACAGTGCCAGGGACCTGGGTTAACACTGCTGTCTCACAGTGCCAGGGGCGCGGGTTAACACTGCTGTCTCACAGTGCCAGGGACCCGGGTTAACACTGCTGTCTCACAGTGCCAGGGAACCGGGTTAACACTGCTGTCTCACAGAGCCAGGGAGCCGGGTTAACACTGCTGTCTCACAGTGCCAGGGACCCGGGTTAACACTGCTGTCTCACAGTGCCAGGGACCCGGGTTAACACTGCTGTCTCACAGTGCCAGGGACACGGGTTAACTCTGCTGTCTCACAGAGCCAGGGATCCGGGTTAACACTGCTGTCTCACAGTGCCAGGTTGCCGGGTTAACACTGCTGTCTCAAAGAGCCAGGGACCCGGGTTAACATTGCTGTCTCACAGTGCCAGGGACCCGGGTTAACACTGCTGTCTCACAGTGCCATGGAGCCGGGTTTACACTGCTGTCTCACAGTGCCAGAGACCCGGGTTAACACTGCTGTCTCACAGTGCCAGGGACCAGGGTTAACACTGCTGTCTCACAGTGCCAGGGACATGGGTTAACACTGCTGTCTCACAGTGCCAGGGACCCGGGTTAACACTGCTGTCTCACAGTGCCAGGAACCCGGGTTAACACTGCTGTCTCACAGTGCCAGGGACATGGGTTAACACTGCTGTCTCACAGTGCCAGGGACCCGGCTTAACACTGCTGTCTCGCAGTGCCAGGAACCCGGGTTAACACTGCCGTCTCACAGAGCCAGGGACCCAGGTTTACACTGCTGCCTCACAGTGCCAGGAACCCGGGTTAACTCTGCTGTCTCACATGGCCAGGGACCCGGGTTAACACTGCTGTCTCACAGTGCCAGGGACCCGGGTTAACACTGCTGTCTCACAGTGCCAGGGACCCGGGTTAACACTGCTGTCTCACAGTGCCAGGGACCCGGGCGAACATTGCTGTCTCACAGTGCCAGGGACACGGGTTAACACTGCTGTCTCACAGTGCCAGAGACCCGGGTGAACATTGCTGTCTTACAGTGCCAGGCACCCGGGTTAACACTGCTGTCTAACAGTGCCAGTGACCCGGGTGAACTTTGCTGTCTCACAGTGCCAGGGACCCGGGTTAACACTGCTGTCTCACAGTGCCAGGGACCCGGGTTAACACTGCTGTCTCACAGTGCCAGGGACCCGGGTTAACACTGCTGTCTCACAGTGCCAGGGACCCAGGTTAACACTGCTGCCTCACAGAGCCAGGGACCCGGGTTAACACTGCTGTCTCGCAGTGCCCGGGATCCGGGTTAACACTGCTGTCTCACAGAGCCAGGGTCCCGAGTTAACACTGCTGTCTCACAGTGCCTGGGACCCGGGTTAACACTGCTGTCTCACAGTGACAGGGACCCGGGTTAACACTGCTGTCTCACAGTGCCATGGAGCCGGGTTAACACTGCTGTCTCACAGTGCCAGGGACATGGGTTAACACTGCTGTCTCACAGTGCCAGGGACCCGGGTTAACACTGCTGTCTCACAGTGCCAGGAACCCGGGTTATCACTGCTGTCTCACAGAGCCAGGGACCCGGGTTAACACTGCTGTCTCACAGTGCCAGGGACCCGGGTTAACACTGCTGTCTCACAGTGCCAGGGACCCGGGTTAACACTGCTGTCTCACAGTGCCAGGGACCCAGGTTAACACTGCTGTCTCACAGTGCCAGGGACATTGGTTAACACTGCTGTGTCACAGTGCCAGGGACCCGGGTTAACACTGCTGTCTCACAGTGCCAGGGACATGGGTTAACACTGCTGTCTCACAGTGCCAGGGACCCGGGTTAACACTGCTGTCTCACAGTGCCAGGGACCCGGGTTAACACTGCTGTCTCACAGTGCCAGGGACCCGGCTTAACACTGCTGTCTCGCAGTGCCAGGGACCCGGGTTAACACTGCTGTCTCACAGAGCCAGGGACCCGGGTTTACACTGCTGGCTCACAGTGCCAGGGACCCGGGTTAACACTGCTGTCTCACAGTGCCAGGGAGCCGGGTTAACACTGCTGCCTCACAGTGCCAGGGACCCGGGTTAACACTGCTGTCTCATAGAGCCAGGGACCCGGGTTAACACTGCTGTCTCACAGTGCCAGGGACCCGGGTTAACACTGCTGTCTCACAGTGCCAGGGAGCCGGGTTAACACTGCTGCCTCACAGTGCCAGGGACCCGGGTTAGCACTGCTGTCTCACAGTGCCAGGGACCCGGGTTAACACTGCTGTCTCACAGTGCCAGGGACCCGGGTTAACACTGCTGTCTCACAGTGCCAGGGAGCCGGGTTAACACTGCTGCCTCACAGTGCCAGGGACCCGGGTTAACACTGCTGTCTCAAAGAGCCAGGGACCCGGGTTAACACTGCTGTCTCACAGTGCCAGGGACCGGGGTTAACACTGCTGTCTCACAGTGCCAGGGACCCGGGTTAACACTGCTGAGTCACAGTGCCCGGGACCCGGGTTAACACTGCAGCCTCACAGTGCCAGGGAGCCGGGTTAACACTGCTGCCTCACAGTGCCAGGGACCCGGGTTAACACTGCTGTCTCACAGTGCCAGGGAGCCGGGTTAACACTGCTGTCTCACAGTGCCAGGGACCCGGGTTAACACTGCTGTCTCACAGTGCCAGGGACACGGGTTAACACTGCTGTCTCACAGTGCCAGGGACCCGGGTTAACACTGCTGCATCACAGTGCCAGGGACCCGGGTTAACACTGCTGTCTCACAGTGCCAGGGACACGGGTTAACACTGCTGCATCACAGTGCCAGGGACCCGGGTTAACACTGCTGTCTCACAGTGCCCTGGAGCCGGGTTAACACTGCTGTCTCACAGTGCCAGGGACCCGGGTTAACACTGCTGTCTCACAGTGCCAGGGACCGGGGTTAACACTGCTGTCTCACAGTGCCAGGGACCCGGGTTAACACTGCTGCCTCACAGTGCCAGTACCAGGGTTAACACTGCTGTCTCGCAGTGCCAGGGACCGGGTTAACACTGCTGTCTCACAGTGCCAGGGACCCGGGTTAACACTGCTGCCTCACAGTGCCAGTACCAGGGTTAACACTGCTGTCTCGCAGTGCCAGGGAACCGGGTTAACACTGCTGTCTCGCAGTGCCAGGGACCCGGGTTAACACTGCTGTCTCACAGTGCCAGGGACCCGGGTTAACACTGCTGCATCACAGTGCCAGGGACCCGGGTTAACACTGCTGTCTCACAGTGCCAGGGACACGGGTTAACACTGCTGCATCACAGTGCCAGGGACCCGGGTTAACACTGCTGTCTCACAGTGCCAGGGACCGGGGTTAACACTGCTGTCTCACAGTGCCAGGGACCCGGGTTAACACTGCTGCCTCACAGTGCCAGTACCAGGGTTAACACTGCTGTCTCGCAGTGCCAGGGACCGGGTTAACACTGCTGTCTCACAGTGCCAGGGACCCGGGTTAACACTGCTGCCTCACAGTGCCAGTACCAGGGTTAACACTGCTGTCTCGCAGTGCCAGGGACCCGGGTTAACACTGCTGTCTCGCAGTGCCAGGGACCCGGGTTAACACTGCTGTCTCACAGTGCCAGGGACCCGGGTTAACACTGCTATCTCACAGTGCCAGGGACTCGGGTTAACACTGCTGTCTCACAGTGCCAGGGACTCGGGTTAACACTGCTGTCTCACAGTGCCAGGGAGCCGGGTTAACACTGCTGCCTCACGGTGCCAGGGACTCAGGTTAACACTGCTGTCTCACAGTGTCAGGGAGCCGGGTTAACACTGCTGCCTCACAGTGCCAGAAACCCGGGTTAACACTGCTGTCTCACAGTGCCAGGAACCCGGGTTAACACTGCTGTCTCACAGTGCCAGGGAGCCGGGTTTACACTGCTGTCTCACAGTGCCAGGGACCCGGGTTAACACTGCTGTCTCACAGTGCCAGGGACCCGCGTTAACACTGCTGTCTCACAGTGCCAGGGACCTGGGTTAACACTGCTGTCTCACAGTGCCAGGGGCGCGGGTTAACACTGCTGTCTCACAGTGCCAGGGACCCGGGTTAACACTGCTGTCTCACAGTGCCAGGGACCCGGGTTAACACTGCTGTCTCACAGTGCCAGGGAACCGGGTTAACACTGCTGTCTCACAGAGCCAGGGAGCCGGGTTAACACTGCTGTCTCACAGTGCCAGGGACCCGGGTTAACACTGCTGTCTCACAGTGCCAGGGACCCGGGTTAACACTGCTGTCTCACAGTTCCAGGGACACGGGTTAACTCTGCTGTCTCACAGAGCCAGGGATCCGGGTTAACACTGCTGTCTCACAGTGCCAGGTTGCCGGGTTAACACTGCTGTCTCAAAGAGCCAGGGACCCGGGTTAACATTGCTGTCTCACAGTGCCAGGGACCCGGGTTAACACTGCTGTCTCACAGTGCCATGGAGCCGGGTTTACACTGCTGTCTCACAGTGCCAGAGACCCGGGTTAACACTGCTGACTCACAGTGCCAGGGACCAGGGTTAACACTGCTGTCTCACAGTGCCAGGGACATGGGTTAACACTGCTGTCTCACAGTGCCAGGGACCCGGGTTAACACTGCTGTCTCACAGTGCCAGGAACCCGGGTTAACACTGCTGTCTCACAGTGCCAGGGACATGGGTTAACACTGCTGTCTCACAGTGCCAGGGACCCGGCTTAACACTGCTGTCTCGCAGTGCCAGGAACCCGGGTTAACACTGCCGTCTCACAGAGCCAGGGACCCAGGTTTACACTGCTGCCTCACAGTGCCAGGAACCCGGGTTAACACTGCTGTCTCACATGGCCAGGGACCCGGGTTAACACTGCTGTCTCACAGTGCCAGGGACCCGGGTTAACACTGCTGTCTCACAGTGCCAGGGACCCAGGTTAACACTGCTGTCTCACAGTGCCAGGGACCCGGGTTAACACTGCTGTCTCACAGGGCCAGGGACCTGGGTTAACACTGCTGTCTCACAGTGCCAGGGACCCGGGCGAACATTGCTGTCTCACAGTGCCAGGGACACGGGTTAACACTGCTGTCTCACAGTGCCAGAGACCCGGGTGAACATTGCTGTCTTACAGTGCCAGGCACCCGGGTTAACACTGCTGTCTAACAGTGCCAGTGACCCGGGTGAACTTTGCTGTCTCACAGTGCCAGGGACCCGGGTTAACACTGCTGTCTCACAGTGCCAGGGACCCGGGTTAACACTGCTGTCTCACAGTGCCAGGGACCCGGGTTAACACTGCTGTCTCACAGTGCCAGGGACCCAGGTTAACACTGCTGCCTCACAGAGCCAGGGACCCGGGTTAACACTGCTGTCTCGCAGTGCCCGGTATCCGGGTTAACACTGCTGTCTCACAGAGCCAGGGTCCCGAGTTAACACTGCTGTCTCACAGTGCCTGGGACCCGGGTTAACACTGCTGTCTCACCGTGACAGGGACCCGGGTTAACACTGCTGTCTCACAGTGCCATGGAGCCGGGTTAACACTGCTGTCTCACAGTGCCAGGGACATGGGTTAACACTGCTGTCTCACAGTGCCAGGGACCCGGGTTAACACTGCTGTCTCACAGTGCCAGGAACCCGGGTTATCACTGCTGTCTCACAGAGCCAGGGACCCGGGTTAACACTGCTGTCTCACAGTGCCAGGGACCCGGGTTAACACTGCTGTCTCACAGTGCCAGGGACCCGGGTTAACACTGCTGTCTAACAGTGCCAGGGACCCAGGTTAACACTGCTGTCTCACAGTGCCAGGGATATTGGTTAACACTGCTGTCTCACAGTGCCAGGGACCCGGCTTAACACTGCTGTCTCGCAGTGCCAGGGACCCGGGTTAACACTGCTGTCTCACAGAGCCAGGGACCCAGGTTTACACTGCTGCCTCACAGTGCCAGGAACCCGGGTTAACACTGCTGTCTCACAGTGTCAGGGAGCCGGGTTAACACTGCTGCCTCACAGTGCCAGAAACCCGGGTTAACACTGCTGTCTCACAGTGCCAGGAACCCGGGTTAACACTGCTGTCTCACAGTGCCAGGGACACGGGTTAACTCTGCTGTCTCACAGAGCCAGGGATCCGGGTTAACACTGCTGTCTCACAGTGCCAGGTTGCCGGGTTAACACTGCTGTCTCAAAGAGCCAGGGACCCGGGTTAACATTGCTGTCTCACAGTGCCAGGGACCCGGGTTAACACTGCTGTCTCACAGTGCCATGGAGCCGGGTTTACACTGCTGTCTCACAGTGCCAGAGACCCGGGTTAACACTGCTGTCTCACAGTGCCAGGGACCAGGGTTAACACTGCTGTCTCACAGTGCCAGGGACATGGGTTAACACTGCTGTCTCACAGTGCCAGGGACCCGGGTTAACACTGCTGTCTCACAGTGCCAGGAACCCGGGTTAACACTGCTGTCTCACAGTGCCAGGGACCCGGCTTAACACTGCTGTCTCGCAGTGCCAGGAACCCGGGTTAACACTGCCGTCTCACAGAGCCAGGGACCCAGGTTTACACTGCTGCCTCACAGTGCCAGGAAATCGGGTTTACACTGCTGTCTCACATGGCCAGGGACCCGGGTTAACACTGCTGTCTCACAGTGCCAGGGTTAACACTGCTGTCTCGCAGTGCCAGGGACCCGGGTTAACACTGCTGTCTCGCAGTGCCAGGGACCCGGGTTAACACTGCTGTCTCACAGTGCCAGGGACCCGGGTTAACACTGCTATCTCACAGTGCCAGGGACTCGGGTTAACACTGCTGTCTCACAGTGCCAGGGACTCGGGTTAACACTGCTGTCTCACAGTGCCAGGGAGCCGGGTTAACACTGCTGTCTCACAGTGTCAGGGAGCCGGGTTAACACTGCTGCCTCACAGTGCCAGAAACCCGGGTTAACACTGCTGTCTCACAGTGCCAGGAACCCGGGTTAACACTGCTGTCTCACAGTGCCAGGGAGCCGGGTTTACACTGCTGTCTCACAGTGCCAGGGACCTGGGTTAACACTGCTGTCTCACAGTGCCAGGGGCGCGGGTTAACACTGCTGTCTCACAGTGCCAGGGACCCGGGTTAACACTGCTGTCTCACAGTGCCAGGGAACCGGGTTAACACTGCTGTCTCACAGAGCCAGGGAGCCGGGTTAACACTGCTGTCTCACAGTGCCAGGGACCCGGGTTAACACTGCTGTCTCACAGTGCCAGGGACCCGGGTTAACACTGCTGTCTCACAGTGCCAGGGACACGGGTTAACTCTGCTGTCTCACAGAGCCAGGGATCCGGGTTAACACTGCTGTCTCACAGTGCCAGGTTGCCGGGTTAACACTGCTGTCTCAAAGAGCCAGGGACCCGGGTTAACATTGCTGTCTCACAGTGCCAGGGACCCGGGTTAACACTGCTGTCTCACAGTGCCATGGAGCCGGGTTTACACTGCTGTCTCACAGTGCCAGAGACCCGGGTTAACACTGCTGTCTCACAGTGCCAGGGACCAGGGTTAACACTGCTGTCTCACAGTGCCAGGGACATGGGTTAACACTGCTGTCTCACAGTGCCAGGGACCCGGGTTTACACTGCTGTCTCACAGTGCCAGAGACCCGGGTTAACACTGCTGTCTCACAGTGCCAGGGACCAGGGTTAACACTGCTGTCTCACAGTGCCAGGGACATGGGTTAACACTGCTGTCTCACAGTGCCAGGGACCCGGGTTAACACTGCTGTCTCACAGTGCCAGGAACCCGGGTTAACACTGCTGTCTCACAGTGCCAGGGACATGGGTCAACACTGCTGTCTCACAGTGCCAGGGACCCGGCTTAACACTGCTGTCTCGCAGTGCCAGGAACCCGGGTTAACACTGCCGTCTCACAGAGCCAGGGACCCAGGTTTACACTGCTGCCTCACAGTGCCAGGAACCCGGGTTAACACTGCTGTCTCACAGTGCCAGGGAGCCGGGTTAACACTGCTGTCTCACAGTGTCAGGGAGCCGGGTTAACACTGCTGCCTCACAGTGCCAGAAACCCGGGTTAACACTGCTGTCTCACAGTGCCAGGGACCTGGGTTAACACTGCTGTCTCACAGTGCCAGGGGCGCGGGTTAACACTGCTGTCTCACAGTGCCAGGGACCCGGGTTAACACTGCTGTCTCACAGTGCCAGGGAACCGGGTTAACACTGCTGTCTCACAGAGCCAGGGAGCCGGGTTAACACTGCTGTCTCACAGTGCCAGGGACCCGGGTTAACACTGCTGTCTCACAGTGCCAGGGACCCGGGTTAACACTGCTGTCTCACAGTGCCAGGGACACGGGTTAACTCTGCTGTCTCACAGAGCCAGGGATCCGGGTTAACACTGCTGTCTCACAGTGCCAGGTTGCCGGGTTAACACTGCTGTCTCAAAGAGCCAGGGACCCGGGTTAACATTGCTGTCTCACAGTGCCAGGGACCCGGGTTTACACTGCTGTCTCACAGTGCCAGAGACCCGGGTTAACACTGCTGTCTCACAGTGCCAGGGACCAGGGTTAACACTGCTGTCTCACAGTGCCAGGGACATGGGTTAACACTGCTGTCTCACAGTGCCAGGGACCCGGGTTAACACTGCTGTCTCACAGTGCCAGGAACCCGGGTTAACACTGCTGTCTCACAGTGCCAGGGACATGGGTTAACACTGCTGTCTCACAGTGCCAGGGACCCGGCTTAACACTGCTGTCTCGCAGTGCCAGGAACCCGGGTTAACACTGCCGTCTCACAGAGCCAGGGACCCAGGTTTACACTGCTGCCTCACAGTGCCAGGAACCCGGGTTAACACTGCTGTCTCACATGGCCAGGGACCCGGGTTAACACTGCTGTCTCACAGTGCCAGGGACCCGGGTTAACACTGCTGTCTCACAGTGCCAGGGACCCGGGTTAACACTGCTGTCTCACAGTGCCAGGGACCCGGGTTAACACTGCTGTCTCACAGGGCCAGGGACCTGGGTTAACACTGCTGTCTCACAGTGCCAGGGACCCGGGCGAACATTGCTGTCTCACAGGCCAGGGACACGGGTTAACACTGCTGTCTCACAGTGCCAGAGACCCGGGTGAACATTGCTGTCTTACAGTGCCAGGCACCCGGGTTAACACTGCTGTCTAACAGTGCCAGTGACCCGGGTGAACTTTGCTGTCTCACAGTGCCAGGGACCCGGGTTAACACTGCTGTCTCACAGTGCCAGGGACCCGGGTTAACACTGCTGTCTCACAGTGCCAGGGACCCGGGTTAACACTGCTGTCTCACAGTGCCAGGGACCCAGGTTAACACTGCTGCCTCACAGAGCCAGGGACCCGGGTTAACACTGCTGTCTCGCAGTGCCCGGGAACCGGGTTAACACTGCTGTCTCACAGAGCCAGGGTCCCGAGTTAACACTGCTGTCTCACAGTGCCTGGGACCCGGGTTAACACTGCTGTCTCACAGTGACAGGGACCCGGGTTAACACTGCTGTCTCACAGTGCCATGGAGCCGGGTTAACACTGCTGTCTCACAGTGCCAGGGACATGGGTTAACACTGCTGTCTCACAGTGCCAGGGACCCGGGTTAACACTGCTGTCTCACAGTGCCAGGAACCCGGGTTATCACTGCTGTCTCACAGAGCCAGGGACCCGGGTTAACACTGCTGTCTCACAGTGCCAGGGACCCGGGTTAACACTGCTGTCTCACAGTGCCAGGGACCCGGGTTAACACTGCTGTCTCACAGTGCCAGGGACCCAGGTTAACACTGCTGTCTCACAGTGCCAGGGACATTGGTTAACACTGCTGTCTCACAGTGCCAGGGACCCGGCTTAACACTGCTGTCTCGCAGTGCCAGGGACCCGGGTTAACACTGCTGTCTCACAGAGCCAGGGACCCGGGTTTACACTGCTGGCTCACAGTGCCAGGGACCCGGGTTAACACTGCTGTCTCACAGTGCCAGGGAGCTGGGTTAACACTGCTGCCTCACAGTGCCAGGGACCCGGGTTAACACTGCTGTCTCATAGAGCCAGGGACCCGGGTTAACACTGCTGTCTCACAGTGCCAGGGACCCGGGTTAACACTGCTGTCTCACAGTGCCAGGGAGCCGGGTTAACACTGCTGCCTCACAGTGCCAGGGACCCGGGTTAGCACTGCTGTCTCACAGTGCCAGGGACCCGGGTTAACACTGCTGTCTCACAGTGCCAGGGACCCGGGTTAACACTGCTGTCTCACAGTGCCAGGGAGCCGGGTTAACACTGCTGCCTCACAGTGCCAGGGACCCGGGTTAACACTGCTGTCTCAAAGAGCCAGGGACCCGGGTTAACACTGCTGTCTCACAGTGCCAGGGACCGGGGTTAACACTGCTGTCTCACAGTGCCAGGGACCCGGGTTAACACTGCTGAGTCACAGTGCCCGGGACCCGGGTTAACACTGCAGCCTCACAGTGCCAGGGAGCCGGGTTGACACTGCTGCCTCACAGTGCCAGGGACCCGGGTTAACACTGCTGTCTCACAGTGCCAGGGAGCCGGGTTAACACTGCTGTCTCACAGTGCCAGGGACCCGGGTTAACACTGCTGTCTCACAGTGCCAGGGACACGGGTTAACACTGCTGTCTCACAGTGCCAGGGACCCGGGTTAACACTGCTGCATCACAGTGCCAGGGACCCGGGTTAACACTGCTGTCTCACAGTGCCAGGGACACGGGTTAACACTGCTGCATCACAGTGCCAGGGACCCGGGTTAACACTGCTGTCTCACAGTGCCCTGGAGCCGGGTTAACACTGCTGTCTCACAGTGCCAGGGACCCGGGTTAACACTGCTGTCTCACAGTGCCAGGGACCGGGGTTAACACTGCTGTCTCACAGTGCCAGAGACCCGGGTTAACACTGCTGTCTCACAGTGCCAGGGACCAGGGTTAACACTGCTGTCTCACAGTGCCAGGGACATGGGTTAACACTGCTGTCTCACAGTGCCAGGGACCCGGGTTAACACTGCTGTCTCACAGTGCCAGGAACCCGGGTTAACACTGCTGTCTCACAGTGCCAGGGACATGGGTTAACACTGCTGTCTCACAGTGCCAGGGACCCGGCTTAACACTGCTGTCTCGCAGTGCCAGGAACCCGGGTTAACACTGCCGTCTCACAGAGCCAGGGACCCAGGTTTACACTGCTGCCTCACAGTGCCAGGAACCCGGGTTAACACTGCTGTCTCACATGGCCAGGGACCCGGGTTAACACTGCTGTCTCACAGTGCCAGGGACCCGGGTTAACACTGCTGTCTCACAGTGCCAGGGACCCGGGTTAACACTGCTGTCTCACAGTGCCAGGGACCCGGGTTAACACTGCTGTCTCACAGGGCCAGGGACCTGGGTTAACACTGCTGTCTCACAGTGCCAGGGACCCGGGCGAACATTGCTGTCTCACAGTGCCAGGGACATGGGTTAACACTGCTGTCTCACAGTGCCAGAGACCCGGGTGAACATTGCTGTCTTACAGTGCCAGGCACCCGGGTTAACACTGCTGTCTAACAGTGCCAGTGACCCGGGTGAACTTTGCTGTCTCACAGTGCCAGGGACCCGGGTTAACACTGCTGTCTCACAGTGCCAGGGACCCGGGTTAACACTGCTGTCTCACAGTGCCAGGGACCCGGGTTAACACTGCTGTCTCACAGTGCCAGGGACCCAGGTTAACACTGCTGCCTCACAGAGCCAGGGACCCGGGTTAACACTGCTGTCTCGCAGTGCCCGGGATCCGGGTTAACACTGCTGTCTCACAGAGCCAGGGTCCCGAGTTAACACTGCTGTCTCACAGTGCCTGGGACCCGGGTTAACACTGCTGTCTCACAGTGACAGGGACCCGGGTTAACACTGCTGTCTCACAGTGCCATGGAGCCGGGTTAACACTGCTGTCTCACAGTGCCAGGGACATGGGTTAACACTGCTGTCTCACAGTGCCAGGGACCCGGGTTAACACTGCTGTCTCACAGTGCCAGGAAACCGGGTTATCACTGCTGTCTCACAGAGCCAGGGACCCGGGTTAACACTGCTGTCTCACAGTGCCAGGGACCCGGGTTAACACTGCTGTCTCACAGTGCCAGGGACCCGGGTTAACACTGCTGTCTCACAGTGCCAGGGACCCAGGTTAACACTGCTGTCTCACAGTGCCAGGGACATTGGTTAACACTGCTGTCTCACAGTGCCAGGGACCCGGCTTAACACTGCTGTCTCGCAGTGCCAGGGACCCGGGTTAACACTGCTGTCTCACAGAGCCAGGGACCCGGGTTTACACTGCTGGCTCACAGTGCCAGGGACCCGGGTTAACACTGCTGTCTCACAGTGCCAGGGAGCCGGGTTAACACTGCTGCCTCACAGTGCCAGGGACCCGGGTTAACACTGCTGTCTCATAGAGCCAGGGACCCGGGTTAACACTGCTGTCTCACAGTGCCAGGGACCCGGGTTAACACTGCTGTCTCACAGTGCCAGGGAGCCGGGTTAACACTGCTGCCTCACAGTGCCAGGGACCCGGGTTAGCACTGCTGTCTCACAGTGCCAGGGACCCGGGTTAACACTGCTGTCTCACAGTGCCAGGGACCCGGGTTAACACTGCTGTCTCACAGTGCCAGGGAGCCGGGTTAACACTGCTGCCTCACAGTGCCAGGGACCCGGGTTAACACTGCTGTCTCAAAGAGCCAGGGACCCGGGTTAACACTGCTGTCTCACAGTGCCAGGGACCGGGGTTAACACTGCTGTCTCACAGTGCCAGGGACCCGGGTTAACACTGCTGAGTCACAGTGCCCGGGACCCGGGTTAACACTGCAGCCTCACAGTGCCAGGGAGCCGGGTTAACACTGCTGCCTCACAGTGCCAGGGACCCGGGTTAACACTGCTGTCTCACAGTGCCAGGGAGCCGGGTTAACACTGCTGTCTCACAGTGCCAGGGACCCGGGTTAACACTGCTGTCTCACAGTGCCAGGGACACGGGTTAACACTGCTGTCTCACAGTGCCAGGGACCCGGGTTAACACTGCTGCATCACAGTGCCAGGGACCCGGGTTAACACTGCTGTCTCACAGTGCCAGGGACACGGGTTAACACTGCTGCATCACAGTGCCAGGGACCCGGGTTAACACTGCTGTCTCACAGTGCCCTGGAGCCGGGTTAACACTGCTGTCTCACAGTGCCAGGGACCCGGGTTAACACTGCTGTCTCACAGTGCCAGGGACCGGGGTTAACACTGCTGTCTCACAGTGCCAGGGACCCGGGTTAACACTGCTGCCTCACAGTGCCAGTACCAGGGTTAACACTGCTGTCTCGCAGTGCCAGGGACCGGGTTAACACTGCTGTCTCACAGTGCCAGGGACCCGGGTTAACACTGCTGCCTCACAGTGCCAGTACCAGGGTTAACACTGCTGTCTCGCAGTGCCAGGGACCCGGGTTAACACTGCTGTCTCGCAGTGCCAGGGACCCGGGTTAACACTGCTGTCTCACAGTGCCAGGGACCCGGGTTAACACTGCTGCATCACAGTGCCAGGGACCCGGGTTAACACTGCTGTCTCACAGTGCCAGGGACACGGGTTAACACTGCTGCATCACAGTGCCAGGGACCCGGGTTAACACTGCTGTCTAACAGTGCCCTGGAGCCGGGTTAACACTGCTGCTTCACAGTGCCAGGGACCCGGGTTAACACTGCTGTCTCACAGTGCCAGGGACCGGAGTTAGCACTGCTGTCTCACAGTGCCAGGGACCCGGGTTAACACTGCTGCCTCACAGTGCCAGTACCAGGGTTAACACTGCTGTCTCGCAGTGCCAGGGACCGGGTTAACACTGCTGTCTCACAGTGCCAGGGACCCGGGTTAACACTGCTGCCTCACAGTGCCAGTACCAGGGTTAACACTGCTGTCTCGCAGTGCCAGGGACCCGGGTTAACACTGCTGTCTCGCAGTGCCAGGGACCCGGGTTAACACTGCTGTCTCACAGTGCCAGGGACCCGGGTTAACACTGCTATCTCACAGTGCCAGGGACTCGGGTTAACACTGCTGTCTCACAGTGCCAGGGACTCGGGTTAACACTGCTGTCTCACAGTGCCAGGGAGCCGGGTTAACACTGCTGCCTCACGGTGCCAGGGACTCAGGTTAACACTGCTGTCTCACAGTGTCAGGGAGCTGGGTTAACACTGCTGCCTCACAGTGCCAGAAACCCGGGTTAACACTGCTGTCTCACAGTGCCAGGAACCCGGGTTAACACTGCTGTCTCACAGTGCCAGGGAGCCGGGTTTACACTGCTGTCTCACAGTGCCAGGGACCCGGGTTAACACTGCTGTCTCACAGTGCCAGGGACCCGCGTTAACACTGCTGTCTCACAGTGCCAGGGACCTGGGTTAACACTGCTGTCTCACAGTGCCAGGGGCGCGGGTTAACACTGCTGTCTCACAGTGCCAGGGACCCGGGTTAACACTGCTGTCTCACAGTGCCAGGGAACCGGGTTAACACTGCTGTCTCACAGAGCCAGGGAGCCGGGTTAACACTGCTGTCTCACAGTGCCAGGGACCCGGGTTAACACTGCTGTCTCACAGTGCCAGGGACCCGGGTTAACACTGCTGTCTCACAGTGCCAGGGACACGGGTTAACTCTGCTGTCTCACAGAGCCAGGGATCCGGGTTAACACTGCTGTCTCACAGTGCCAGGTTGCCGGGTTAACACTGCTGTCTCAAAGAGCCAGGGACCCGGGTTAACATTGCTGTCTCACAGTGCCAGGGACCCGGGTTAACACTGCTGTCTCACAGTGCCATGGAGCCGGGTTTACACTGCTGTCTCACAGTGCCAGAGACCCGGGTTAACACTGCTGTCTCACAGTGCCAGGGACCAGGGTTAACACTGCTGTCTCACAGTGCCAGGGACATGGGTTAACACTGCTGTCGCACAGTGCCAGGGACCCGGGTTAACACTGCTGTCTCACAGTGCCAGGAACCCGGGTTAACACTGCTGTCTCACAGTGCCAGGGACATGGGTTAACACTGCTGTCTCACAGTGCCAGGGACCCGGCTTAACACTGCTGTCTCGCAGTGCCAGGAACCCGGGTTAACACTGCCGTCTCACAGAGCCAGGGACCCAGGTTTACACTGCTGCCTCACAGTGCCAGGAACCCGGGTTAACACTGCTGTCTCACATGGCCAGGGACCCGGGTTAACACTGCTGTCTCACAGTGCCAGGGACCCGGGTTAACACTGCTGTCTCACAGTGCCAGGGACCCAGGTTAACACTGCTGTCTCACAGTGCCAGGGACCCGGGTTAACACTGCTGTCTCACAGGGCCAGGGACCTGGGTTAACACTGCTGTCTCACAGTGCCAGGGACCCGGGCGAACATTGCTGTCTCACAGTGCCAGGGACACGGGTTAACACTGCTGTCTCACAGTGCCAGAGACCCGGGTGAACATTGCTGTCTTACAGTGCCAGGCACCCGGGTTAACACTGCTGTCTAACAGTGCCAGTGACCCGGGTGAACTTTGCTGTCTCACAGTGCCAGGGACCCGGGTTAACACTGCTGTCTCACAGTGCCAGGGACCCGGGTTAACACTGCTGTCTCACAGTGCCAGGGACCCGGGTTAACACTGCTGTCTCACAGTGCCAGGGACCCAGGTTAACACTGCTGCCTCACAGAGCCAGGGACCCGGGTTAACACTGCTGTCTCGCAGTGCCCTGTATCCGGGTTAACACTGCTGTCTCACAGAGCCAGGGTCCCGAGTTAACACTGCTGTCTCACAGTGCCTGGGACCCGGGTTAACACTGCTGTCTCACAGTGACAGGGACCCGGGTTAACACTGCTGTCTCACAGTGCCATGGAGCCGGGTTAACACTGCTGTCTCACAGTGCCAGGGACATGGGTTAACACTGCTGTCTCACAGTGCCAGGGACCCGGGTTAACACTGCTGTCTCACAGTGCCAGGAACCCGGGTTATCACTGCTGTCTCACAGAGCCAGGGACCCGGGTTAACACTGCTGTCTCACAGTGCCAGGGACCCGGGTTAACACTGCTGTCTCACAGTGCCAGGGACCCGGGTTAACACTGCTGTCTAACAGTGCCAGGGACCCAGGTTAACACTGCTGTCTCACAGTGCCAGGGATATTGGTTAACACTGCTGTCTCACAGTGCCAGGGACCCGGCTTAACACTGCTGTCTCGCAGTGCCAGGGACCCGGGTTAACACTGCTGTCTCACAGAGCCAGGGACCCAGGTTTACACTGCTGCCTCACAGTGCCAGGAACCCGGGTTAACACTGCTGTCTCACAGTGTCAGGGAGCCGGGTTAACACTGCTGCCTCACAGTGCCAGAAACCCGGGTTAACACTGCTGTCTCACAGTGCCAGGAACCCGGGTTAACACTGCTGTCTCACAGTGCCAGGGACACGGGTTAACTCTGCTGTCTCACAGAGCCAGGGATCCGGGTTAACACTGCTGTCTCACAGTGCCAGGTTGCCGGGTTAACACTGCTGTCTCAAAGAGCCAGGGACCCGGGTTAACATTGCTGTCTCACAGTGCCAGGGACCCGGGTTAACACTGCTGTCTCACAGTGCCATGGAGCCGGGTTTACACTGCTGTCTCACAGTGCCAGAGACCCGGGTTAACACTGCTGTCTCACAGTGCCAGGGACCAGGGTTAACACTGCTGTCTCACAGTGCCAGGGACATGGGTTAACACTGCTGTCTCACAGTGCCAGGGACCCGGGTTAACACTGCTGTCTCACAGTGCCAGGAACCCGGGTTAACACTGCTGTCTCACAGTGCCAGGGACCCGGGTTAACACTGCTGTCTCACAGTGCCAGGAACCCGGGTTAACACTGCTGTCTCACAGTGCCAGGGACCCGGCTTAACACTGCTGTCTCACAGTGCCAGGAACCCGGGTTAACACTGCCGTCTCACAGAGCCAGGGACCCAGGTTTACACTGCTGCCTCACAGTGCCAGGAACCCGGGTTTACACTGCTGTCTCACATGGCCAGGGACCCGGGTTAACACTGCTGTCTCACAGTGCCAGGGTTAACACTGCTGTCTCGCAGTGCCAGGGACCCGGGTTAACACTGCTGTCTCGCAGTGCCAGGGACCCGGGTTAACACTGCTGTCTCACAGTGCCAGGGACCCGGGTTAACACTGCTATCTCACAGTGCCAGGGACTCGGGTTAACACTGCTGTCTCACAGTGCCAGGGACTCGGGTTAACACTGCTGTCTCACAGTGCCAGGGAGCCGGGTTAACACTGCTGTCTCACAGTGTCAGGGAGCCGGGTTAACACTGCTGCCTCACAGTGCCAGAAACCCGGGTTAACACTGCTGTCTCACAGTGCCAGGAACCCGGGTTAACACTGCTGTCTCACAGTGCCAGGGAGCCGGGTTTACACTGCTGTCTCACAGTGCCAGGGACCCGGGTTAACACTGCTGTCTCACAGTGCCAGGGACCCGCTTTAACACTGCTGTCTCACAGTGCCAGGGACCTGGGTTAACACTGCTGTCTCACAGTGCCAGGGACCCGGGTTAACACTGCTGTCTCACAGTGCCAGGGAACCGGGTTAACACTGCTGTCTCACAGAGCCATTGAGCCGGGTTAACACTGCTGTCTCACAGTGCCAGGGACCCGGGTTAACACTGCTGTCTCACAGTGCCAGGGACCCGGGTTAACACTGCTGTCTCACAGTGCCAGGGACACGGGTTAACTCTGCTGTCTCACAGAGCCAGGGATCCGGGTTAACACTGCTGTCTCACAGTGCCAGGTTGCCGGGTTAACACTGCTGTCTCAAAGAGCCAGGGACCCGGGTTAACATTGCTGTCTCACAGTGCCAGGGACCCGGGTTAACACTGCTGTCTCACAGTGCCATGGAGCCGGGTTTACACTGCTGTCTCACAGTGCCAGAGACCCGGGTTAACACTGCTGTCTCACAGTGCCAGGGACCAGGGTTAACACTGCTGTCTCACAGTGCCAGGGACATGGGTTAACACTGCTGTCTCACAGTGCCAGGGACCCGGGTTAACACTGCTGTCTCACAGTGCCAGGAACCCGGGTTAACACTGCTGTCTCACAGTGCCAGGGACATGGGTTAACACTGCTGTCTCACAGTGCCAGGGACCCGGCTTAACACTGCTGTCTCGCAGTGCCAGGAACCCGGGTTAACACTGCCGTCTCACAGAGCCAGGGACCCAGGTTTACACTGCTGCCTCACAGTGCCAGGAACCCGGGTTAACACTGCTGTCTCACATGGCCAGGGACCCGGGTTAACACTGCTGTCTCACAGTGCCAGGGACCCGGGTTAACACTGCTGTCTCACAGTGCCAGGGACCCGGGTTAACACTGCTGTCTCACAGTGCCAGGGACCCGGGTTAACACTGCTGTCTCACAGGGCCAGGGACCTGGGTTAACACTGCTGTCTCACAGTGCCAGGGACCCGGGCGAACATTGCTGTCTCACAGTGCCAGGGACACGGGTTAACACTGCTGTCTCACAGTGCCAGAGACCCGGGTGAACATTGCTGTCTTACAGTGCCAGGCACCCGGGTTAACACTGCTGTCTAACAGTGCCAGTGACCCGGGTGAACTTTGCTGTCTCACAGTGCCAGGGACCCGGGTTAACACTGCTGTCTCACAGTGCCAGGGACCCGGGTTAACACTGCTGTCTCACAGTGCCAGGGACCCGGGTTAACACTGCTGTCTCACAGTGCCAGGGACCCAGGTTAACACTGCTGCCTCACAGAGCCAGGGACCCGGGTTAACACTGCTGTCTCGCAGTGCCCGGGATGCGGGTTAACACTGCTGTCTCACAGAGCCAGGGTCCCGAGTTAACACTGCTGTCTCACAGTGCCTGGGACCCGGGTTAACACTGCTGTCTCACAGTGACAGGGACCCGGGTAAACACTGCTGTCTCACAGTGCCATGGAGCCGGGTTAACACTGCTGTCTCACAGTGCCAGGGACATGGGTTAACACTGCTGTCTCACAGTGCCAGGGACCCGGGTTAACACTGCTGTCTCACAGTGCCAGGAACCCGGGTTATCACTGCTGTCTCACAGAGCCAGGGACCCGGGTTAACACTGCTGTCTCACAGTGCCAGGGACCCGGGTTAACACTGCTGTCTCACAGTGCCAGGGACCCGGGTTAACACTGCTGTCTCACAGTGCCAGGGACCCAGGTTAACACTGCTGTCTCACAGTGCCAGGGACATTGGTTAACACTGCTGTCTCACAGTGCCAGGGACCCGGCTTAACACTGCTGTCTCGCAGTGCCAGGGACCCGGGTTAACACTGCTGTCTCACAGAGCCAGGGACCCAGGTTTACACTGCTGCCTCACAGTGCCAGGAACCCGGGTTAACACTGCTGTCTTACATGGCCAGGGACCCGGGTTAACACTGCTGTCCCACAGTGCCAGGGACCTGGGTTAACACTGCTGTCTCACAGTGCCAGGGACCCGGGTTAACACTGCTGTCTCACAGTGCCAGGGACCCGGGTTAACACTGCTGTCTCACAGTGCCAGGGACCCGGGTTAACACTGCTGTCTCACAGTGCCAGGGACCCGGGTTAACACTGCTGTCTCACAGTGCCAGGAACCCGGGTTAACACTGCTGTCTCACAGTGCCAGGGACCCCGGTTAACACTGCTGTCTCACAGTGCCAGGGACCCGGGTTAACACTGCTGTCTCACAGTGCCAGGGACCCGGGTTAACACTGCTGTCTCACAGTGCCAGGGACCCGGGTTAACACTGCTGTCTCACAGAGCCAGGGACCCGGTTTAACACTGCTGCCTGACAGAGCCAGCGGCCCGGGTTAACACTGCTGTCTCACAGTGCCAGGGACCCGGGTAAACACTGCTGTCTCACAGTGCCAGGGACCAGGGTTAACACTGCTGACTCACAGTGCCAGAGACCCGGGTTAACACTGCTGTCTCACAGTGCCAGGGACCCGGGTTAACACTGCTGTCTCACAGTGCCAGGGACCCGGGTAAACACTGCTGCCTCACAGTGCCAGGGACCCGGGTTAGCACTGCTGTCTCACAGTGCCAGGGACCCGGGTTAACACTGCTGTCTCACAGTGCCAGGGACCCGGGTTAACACTGCTGTCTCATAGAGCCAGGGACCCGGGTTAACACTGCTGTCTCACAGTGCCAGGGAGCCGGGTTAACACTGCTGCCTCACAGTGCCAGGGACCCGGGTTAACACTGCTGTCTCAAAGAGCCAGGGACCCGGGTTAACACTGCTGTCTCACAGTGCCAGGGACCCGGGTTAACACTGCTGTCTCACAGTGCCAGGGACCCGGGTTAACACTGCTATGTCACAGTGCCCGGGACCCGGGTTAACACTGCAGCCTCACAGTGCCTGGGAGCCGGGTTAACACTGCTGTCTCACAGTGCCAGGGAGCCGGGTTAACACTGCTGTCTCACAGTGCCAGGGACCCGGGTTAACACTGCTGTCTCACAGTGCCAGGGACACGGGTTAACACTGCTGTCTCACAGTGCCAGGGACCCGGGTTAACACTGCTGCATCACAGTGCCAGGGACCCGGGTTAACACTGCTGTCTCACAGTGCCAGGGAGCCGGGTAAACACTGCTGCATCACAGTGCCAGGGACCCGGGTTAACACTGCTGTCTCACAGTGCCCTGGAGCCGGGTTAACACTGCTGCCTCACAGTGCCAGGGACCCGGGTTAACACTGCTGTCTCACAGTGCCAGGGACCGGGGTTAACACTGCTGTCTCACAGTGCCAGGGACCCGGGTTAACACTGCTGCCTCACAGTGCCAGTACCAGGGTTAACACTGCTGTCCCGCAGTGCCAGGGACCCGGGTTAACACTGCTGTCTCGCAATGCCAGGGACCCGGGTTAACACTGCTGTCTCACAGTGCCAGGGACCGGGGTTAACACTGCTGTCTCACAGTGCCAGGGACCCGGGTTAACACTGCTGCCTCACAGTGCCAGTACCAGGGTTAACACTGCTGTCTCGCAGTGCCAGGGACCCGGGTTAACACTGCTGTTTCGCAGTGCCAGGGACCCGGGTTAACACTGCTGTCTCACAGTGCCAGGGACCCGGGTTAACACTGCTATCTCACAGTGCCAGGGACTCGGGTTAACACTGCTGTCTCACAGTGCCAGGGACTCGGGTTAACACTGCTGCCTCACAGTGCCAGGGAGCCGGGTTAACACTGCTGCCTCACGGTGCCAGGGACTCAGGTTAACACTGCTGTCTCACAGTGTCAGGGAGCCGGGTTAACACTGCTGCCTCACAGTGCCAGAAACCCGGGTTAACACTGCTGTCTCACAGTGCCAGGAACCCGGGTTAACACTGCTGTCTCACAGTGCCAGGGAGCCGGGTTTACACTGCTGTCTCACAGTGCCAGGGACCCGGGTTAACACTGCTGTCTCACAGTGGCAGGGACCCGGGTTAACACTGCTGTCTCACAGTGCCAGGGACCCGGGTTAACACTGCTGTCTCACAGTGCCAGGGACCCGGGTTAACACTGCTGTCTCACAGTGCCAGGGACACGGGTTAACTCTGCTGTCTCACAGAGCCAGGGACCCGGGTTAACACTGCTGTCTCACAGTGCCAGGTTCCCGGGTTAACACTGCTGTCTCACAGAGCCAGGGACCCGGGTTAACATTGCTGTCTCACAGTGCCAGGGACCAGGGTTAACACTGCTGTCTCACAGTGCCATGGAGCCGGGTTTACACTGCTGTCTCACAGTGCCAGAGATCCGGGTTAACACTGCTGTCTCACAGTGCCAGGGACCAGGGTTAACACTGCTGTCTCACAGTGCCAGGGACAAGAGTTAACACTGCTGTCTCACAGTGCCAGGGACCCGGGTTAACACTGCTGTCTCACAGTGCCAGGAACCCGGGTTAACACTGCTGTCTCACAGTGCCAGGGACATGGGTTAACACTGCTGTCTCACAGTGCCAGGGACCCGGCTTAACACTGCTGTCTCGCAGTGCCAGGAACCCGGGTTAACACTGCCGTCTCACAGAGCCAGGGACCCAGGTTTACACTGCTGCCTCACAGTGCCAGGAACCCGGTTTAACACTGCTGCCTGACAGAGCCAGCGGCCCGGGTTAACACTGCTGTCTCACAGTGCCAGGGACCCGGGTAAACACTGCTGTCTCACAGTGCCAGGGACCAGGGTTAACACTGCTGAGTCACAGTGCCAGAGATCCGGGTTAACACTGCTGTCTCACAGTGCCAGGGACCCGGGTTAACACTGCTGTCTCACAGTGCCAGGGACCCGGGTTAACACTGCTGCCTCACAGTGCCAGGGACCCGGGTTAGCACTGCTGTCTCACAGTGCCAGGGACCCGGGTTAACACTGCTGTCTCACAGTGCCAGGGACCCGGGTTAACACTGCTGTCTCATAGAGCCAGGGACCCGGGTTAACACTGCTGTCTCACAGTGCCAGGGAGCCGGGTTAACACTGCTGCCTCACAGTGCCAGGGACCCGGGTTAACACTGCTGTCTCAAAGAGCCAGGGACCCGGGTTAACACTGCTGTCTCACAGTGCCAGGGACCCGGGTTAACACTGCTGTCTCACAGTGCCAGGGACCCGGGTTAACACTGCTATGTCACAGTGCCCGGGACCCGGGTTAACACTGCAGCCTCACAGTGCCTGGGAGCCGGGTTAACACTGCTGCCTCACAGTGCCAGGGACCCGGGTTAACACTGCTGTCTCACAGTGCCAGGGAGCCGGGTTAACACTGCTGTCTCACAGTGCCAGGGAACCGGGTTAACACTGCTGTCTCACAGTGCCAGGGACACGGGTTAACACTGCTGTCTCACAGTGCCAGGGACCCGGGTTAACACTGCTGCATCACAGTGCCAGGGACCCGGGTTAACACTGCTGTCTCACAGTGCCAGGGAGCCGGGTAAACACTGCTGCATCACAGTGCCAGGGACCCGGGTTAACACTGCTGTCTCACAGTGCCCTGGAGCCGGGTTAACACTGCTGCCTCACAGTGCCAGGGACCCGGGTTAACACTGCTGTCTCACAGTGCCAGGGACCGGGGTTAACACTGCTGTCTCACAGTGCCAGGGACCCGGGTTAACACTGCTGCCTCACAGTGCCAGTACCAGGGTTAACACTGCTGTCCCGCAGTGCCAGGGACCCGGGTTAACACTGCTGTCTCGCAATGCCAGGGACCCGGGTTAACACTGCTGTCTCACAGTGCCAGGGACCGGGGTTAACACTGCTGTCTCACAGTGCCAGGGACCCGGGTTAACACTGCTGCCTCACAGTGCCAGTACCAGGGTTAACACTGCTGTCTCGCAGTGCCAGGGACCCGGGTTAACACTGCTGTTTCGCAGTGCCAGGGACCCGGGTTAACACTGCTGTCTCACAGTGCCAGGGACCCGGGTTAACACTGCTATCTCACAGTGCCAGGGACTCGGGTTAACACTGCTGTCTCACAGTGCCAGGGACTCGGGTTAACACTGCTGCCTCACAGTGCCAGGGAGCCGGGTTAACACTGCTGCCTCACGGTGCCAGGGACTCAGGTTAACACTGCTGTCTCACAGTGTCAGGGAGCCGGGTTAACACTGCTGCCTCACAGTGCCAGAAACCCGGGTTAACACTGCTGTCTCACAGTGCCAGGAACCCGGGTTAACACTGCTGTCTCACAGTGCCAGGGAGCCGGGTTTACACTGCTGTCTCACAGTGCCAGGGACCCGGGTTAACACTGCTGTCTCACAGTGGCAGGGACCCGGGTTAACACTGCTGTCTCACAGTGCCAGGGACCCGGGTTAACACTGCTGTCTCACAGTGCCAGGGACCCGGGTTAACACTGCTGTCTCACAGTGCCAGGGACACGGGTTAACTCTGCTGTCTCACAGAGCCAGGGACCCGGGTTAACACTGCTGTCTCACAGTGCCAGGTTCCCGGGTTAACACTGCTGTCTCACAGAGCCAGGGACCCGGGTTAACATTGCTGTCTCACAGTGCCAGGGACCAGGGTTAACACTGCTGTCTCACAGTGCCATGGAGCCGGGTTTACACTGCTGTCTCACAGTGCCAGAGATCCGGGTTAACACTGCTGTCTCACAGTGCCAGGGACCAGGGTTAACACTGCTGTCTCACAGTGCCAGGGACAAGAGTTAACACTGCTGTCTCACAGTGCCAGGGACCCGGGTTAACACTGCTGTCTCACAGTGCCAGGAACCCGGGTTAACACTGCTGTCTCACAGTGCCAGGGACATGGGTTAACACTGCTGTCTCACAGTGCCAGGGACCCGGCTTAACACTGCTGTCTCGCAGTGCCAGGAACCCGGGTTAACACTGCCGTCTCACAGAGCCAGGGACCCAGGTTTACACTGCTGCCTCACAGTGCCAGGAACCCGGGTTAACACTGCTGTCTCACATGGCCAGGGACCCGGGTTAACACTGCTGTCTCACAGTGCCAGGGACCCGGGTTAACACTGCTGTCTCACAGTGCCAGGGACCCGGGTTAACACTGCTGTCTCACAGTGCCAGGGACCCGGGTTAACACTGCTGTCTCACAGGGCCAGGGACCTGGGTTAACACTGCTGTCTCACAGTGCCAGGGACCCGGGCGAACATTGCTGTCTCACAGTGCCAGGGACACGGGTTAACACTGCTGTCTCACAGTGCCAGAGACCCGGGTGAACATTGCTGTCTTACAGTGCCAGGCACCCGGGTTAACACTGCTGTCTAACAGTGCCAGTGACCCGGGTGAACTTTGCTGTCTCACAGTGCCAGGGACCCGGGTTAACACTGCTGTCTCACAGTGCCAGGGACCCGGGTTAACACTGCTGTCTCACAGTGCCAGGGACCCGGGTTAACACTGCTGTCTCACAGTGCCAGGGACCCAGTTTAACACTGCTGCCTCACAGAGCCAGGGACCCGGGTTAACACTGCTGTCTCGCAGTGCCCGGGATCCGGGTTAACACTGCTGTCTCACAGAGCCAGGGTCCCGAGTTAACACTGCTGTCTCACAGTGCCTGGGACCCGGGTTAACACTGCTGTCTCACAGTGACAGGGACCCGGGTTAACACTGCTGTCTCACAGTGCCAGGGACCAGGGTTAACACTGCTATCTCACAGTGCCAGGGACATGGGTTAACACTGCTGTCTCACAGTGCCAGGGACCCGGGTTAACACTGCTGTCTCACAGTGCCAGGGACATTGGTTAACACTGCTGTCTCACAGTGCCAGGGACCCGGCTTAACACTGCTGTCTCGCAGTGCCAGGGACCCGGGTTAACACTGCTGTCTCACAGAGCCAGGGACCCAGGTTTACACTGCTGCCTCACAGTGCCAGGAACCCGGGTTAACACTGCTGTCTCACATGGCCAGGGACCCGGGTTAACACTGCTGTCTCACAGTGCCAGGGACCCGGGTTAACACTGCTGTCTCACAGTGCCAGGGACCTGGGTTATCACTGCTGTCTCACAGTGCCAGGGACCCGGGTTTACACTGCTGTCTCACAGTGCCAGGGACCCGGGTAAACACTGCTGTCTCACAGTGCCAGGGACCCGGGTTAACACTGCTGTCTCACAGTGCCAGGGACCCGGGTTAACACTGCTGTCTCACAGTGCCAGGAACCCGGGTTAACACTGCTGTCTCACAGTGCCAGGGACCCCGGTTAACACTGCTGTCTCACAGTGCAAGGGACCCGGGTTAACACTGCTGTCTCACAGTGCCAGGGACCCAGGTTAACACTGCTGTCTCACAGTGCAAGGGACCCGGGTTAACACTGCTGTCTCACAGTGCCAGGGACCCGGGTTAACACTGCTGTCTCATGGTGCCAGGGATCCGGGTTAACACTGCTGTCTCGCAGTGCCAGGGACCCGGGTTAACACTGCTGTCTCACAGTGCCAGGCACCCGGGTTAGCACTGCTGTCTCACAGTGCCAGGGATCCGGGTTAACACTGCTGTCTCACTATGCCAGCGACCCGGATTAACACTGCTGTCTCACAGTGCCAGGGTCCCGGGTTAACACTGCTGTCTCACAGTGCCAGGGACCCGGGTTAACACTGCTGTCTCACAGAGCCAGGGAACCGGTTTAACACTGCTGCCTGACAGAGCCAGGGGCCCGGGTTAACACTGCTGTCTCACAGTGCCAGGGACCCGGGTAAACACTGCTGTCTCACAGTGCCAGGGACCAGGGTTAACACTGCTGACTCACAGTGCCAGAGACCCGGGTTAACACTGCTGTCTCACAATGCCAGGGACCCGGGTTAACACTGCTGTCTCACAGTGCCAGGGACCCGGGTTAACACTGCTGTCTCACAGTGCCAGTGACCCGGGTTAACACTGCTGACTCACAGAGCCAGGGACCCGGGTTAACACTGCTGTCTCACAGTGCCAGGGACCTGGGTTAACACTGCTGCCTCACAGTGCTAGGGACCCGGGTTAACACTGCTGCCTCACAGTGCCAGGGACCCGGGTTAACACTGCTGTCTCACAGTGCCAGTGACCCGGGTTAACACTGCTGTCTCACAGAGCCAGGGACCCGGGTTAACACTGCTGTCTCACAGTGCTAGGGACCCGGTTTAACACTGCTGTCTCACAGTGCCAGGGACCTGGGTTAACACTGCTGTCTCACAGTGCCAGGGACCCGGGTTAACACTGCTGTCTCACAGTGTCAGGGACCCGGGTTAACACTGCTGTCTCACAGTGCCAGGGACCCGGGTTAACACTGCTGTCTCACAGTGCCAGGGACCCGGGTTAACACTGCTGTCTCACAGTGCCAGGGACCCGGGTTAACACTGCTGTCTCACAGAGCCAGGGAACCGGGTTAACACTGCTGTCTCACAGTGCCAGGGACCCGGGTTAACACTGCTGCCTCACAGTGCCAGTGACCCGGGTTAACGCTGCTCCCTCACTGTGCCTGGGACCCGGGTTAACACTGCTGTCTCACAGTGCCAGTGACCCGGGTTAACGCTGCTCCCTCACAGTGCCTGGGACCCGGGTTAACACTGCTGTCTCACAGTGTCAGGGACCCGGGTTAACACTGCTGTCTCACAGTGCCAGGGACATGGGTTAACACTGCTGTCTCATAGTGCCAGGGACCCGGGTTAACACTGCTGTCTCACAGTGTCAGGGACCCGGGTTAACACTGCTGTCTCACAGTGCCAGGGACATGGGTTAACACTGCTGTCTCACAGTGTCAGGGACCCGGGTTAACACTGCTGTCTCACAGTGCCAGGGACATGGGTTAACACTGCTGTCTCACAGTGCCAGGGACCTGGGTTAACACTGCTGCCTCACAGCGCCAGGGACCCGCGTTAGCACTGCTCCCTCACAGTGCCAGGGAGCCGGGTTAACACTGCTGCCTCACAGTGCCAGGGACCCGGGTTAACACTGCTGTCTCACAGTGCCAGGGAGCCGGGTTAACACTGCTGCCTCACAGTGCCAGGGAACCGGGTTAGCACTGCTGTCTCACAGTGCTTGGGACCCGGGTTAACACTGCTGTCTCACAGTGCCAGGGACCCGGGTTAACACTGCTGTCTCATAGAGCCAGGGACCCGGGTTAACACTGCTGTCTCACAGTGCCAGGGACCCGGGTTAACACTGCTGTCTCACAGTGCCAGGGACCCGGGTTAACACTGCTGTCTCACAGTGCCAGGGACCCGGGTTAACACTGCTGTCTCACAGAGCCAGGGACCCGGGTTAACACAGCTGTCTCACAGAGCCAGGGACCCGGGTTAACACTGCTGTCTCACAGTGCCAGGGACTCGGGTTAACACTGCTGTCTCACAGTGCCAGGGACCCGGGTTAACACTGCTATGTCACAGTGCCCGGGACCCGGGTTAACACTGCAGCCTCACAGTGCCAGGGAGCCGGGTTAACACTGCTGCCTCACAGTGCCAGGGACCCGGGTTAACACTGCTGTCTCACAGTGCCAGGGAGCCGGGTTAACACTGCTGTCTCACAGTGCCAGGGACCCGGGTTAACACTGCTGTCTCACAGTGCCAGGGACACGGGTTAACACTGCTGTCTCACAGTGCCAGGGACCCGGGTTAACACTGCTGCATCACAGTGCCAGGGACCCGGGTTAACACTGCTGTCTCACAGTGCCAGGGAGCCGGGTTAACACTGCTGCATCACAGTGCCAGGGACCCGGGTTAACACTGCTGTCTCACAGTGCCCTGGAGCCGGGTTAACACTGCTGCCTCACAGTGCCAGGGACCCGGGTTAACACTGCTGTCTCACAGTGCCAGGGACCGGGGTTAACACTGCTGTCTCACAGTGCCAGGGACCCGGGTTAACACTGCTGCCTCACAGTGCCAGTACCAGGGTTAACACTGCTGTCTCGCAGTGCCAGGGACCCGGGTGAACACTGCTGTCTCGCAATGCCAGGGACCCGGGTTAACACTGCTGTCTCACAGTGCCAGGGACCGGGGTTAACACTGCTGTCTCACAGTGCCAGGGACCCGGGTTAACACTGCTGCCTCACAGTGCCAGTACCCGGGTTAACACTGCTGTCTCGCAGTGCCAGGGACCCGGGTTAACACTGCTGTTTCGCAGTGCCAGGGACCCGGGTTAACACTGCTGTCTCACAGTGCCAGGGACCCGGGTTAACACTGCTATCTCACAGTGCCAGGGACTCGGGTTAACACTGCTGTCTCACAGTGCCAGGGACTCGGGTTAACACTGCTGCCTCACAGTGCCAGGGAGCCGGGTTAACACTGCTGCCTCACGGTGCCAGGGACTCAGGTTAACACTGCTGTCTCACAGTGTCAGGGAGCCGGGTTAACACTGCTGCCTCACAGTGCCAGAAACCCGGGTTAACACTGCTGTCTCACAGTGCCAGGAACCCGGGTTAACACTGCTGTCTCACAGTGCCAGGGAGCCGGGTTTACACTGCTGTCTCACAGTGCCAGGGACCCGGGTTAACACTGCTGTCTCATAGTGGCAGGGACCCGGGTTAACACTGCTGTCTCACAGTGCCAGGGACCCGGGTTAACACTGCTGTCTCACAGTGCCAGGGGCGCGGGTTAACACTGCTGTCTCACAGTGCCAGGGACCCGGGTTAACACTGCTGTCTCACAGTGCCTGGGAACCGGGTTAACACTGCTGTCTCACAGAGCCAGGGAGCCGGGTTAACACTGCTGTCTCACAGTGCCAGGGACCCGGGTTAACACTGCTGTCTCACAGTGCCAGGGACCCGGGTTAACACTGCTGTCTCACAGTGCCAGGGACACGGGTTAACTCTGCTGTCTCACAGAGCCAGGGACCCGGGTTAACACTGCTGTCTCACAGTGCCAGGTTCCCGGGTTAACACTGCTGTCTCACAGAGCCAGGGACCCGGGTTAACATTGCTGTCTCACAGTGCCAGGGACCCGGGTTAACACTGCTGTCTCACAGTGCCATGGAGCTGGGTTTACACTGCTGTCTCACAGTGCCAGAGACCCGGGTTAACACTGCTGTCTCACAGTGCCAGGGACCAGGGTTAACACTGCTGTCTCACAGTGCCAGGGACATGGGTTAACACTGCTGTCTCACAGTGCCAGGGACCCGGGTTAACACTGCTGTCTCACAGTGCCAGGAACCCGGGTTAACACTGCTGTCTCACAGTGCCAGGGACATGGGTTAACACTGCTGTCTCACAGTGCCAGGGACCCGGCTTAACACTGCTGTCTCGCAGTGCCAGGAACCCGGGTTAACACTGCCGTCTCACAGAGCCAGGGACCCAGGTTTACACTGCTGCCTCACAGTGCCAGGAACCCGGGTTAACACTGCTGTCTCACATGGCCAGGGACCCGGGTTAACACTGCTGTCTCACAGTGCCAGGGACCCGGGTTAACACTGCTTTCTCACAGTGCCAGGGACCCGGGTTAACACTGCTGTCTCACAGTGCCAGGGACCCGGGTTAACACTGCTGTCTCACAGGGCCAGGGACCTGGGTTAACACTGCTGTCTCACAGTGCCAGGGACCCGGGCGAACATTGCTGTCTCACAGTGCCAGGGACACGGGTTAACACTGCTGTCTCACAGTGCCAGAGACCCGGGTGAACATTGTTGTCTTACAGTGCCAGGCACCCGGGTTAACACTGCTGTCTAACAGTGCCAGTGACCCGGGTGAACTTTGCTGTCTCACAGTGCCAGGGACCCGGGTTAACACTTCTGTCTCACAGTGCCAGGGACCCGGGTTAACACTGCTGTCTCACAGTGCCAGGGACCCGGGTTAACACTGCTGTCTCACAGTGCCAGGGACCCAGTTTAACACTGCTGCCTCACAGAGCCAGGGACCCGGGTTAACACTGCTGTCTCGCAGTGCCCGGGATCCGGGTTAACACTGCTGTCTCACAGAGCCAGGGTCCCGAGTTAACACTGCTGTCTCACAGTGCCAGGGAGCCGGGTTAACACTGCTGTCTCACAGTGACAGGGACCCGGGTTAACACTGCTGTCTCACAGTGCCAGGGACCAGGGTTAACACTGCTGTCTCACAGTGCCAGGGACATGGGTTAACACTGCTGTCTCACAGTGCCAGGGACCCGGGTTAACACTGCTGTCTCACAGTGCCAGGGACATTGGTTAACACTGCTGTCTCACAGTGCCAGGGACCCGGCTTAACACTGCTGTCTCGCAGTGCCAGGGACCCGGGTTAACACTGCTGTCTCACAGAGCCAGGGACCCAGGTTTACACTGCTGCCTCACAGTGCCAGGAATCCGGGTTAACACTGCTGTCTCACATGGCCAGGGACCCGGGTTAACACTGCTGTCTCACAGTGCCAGGGACCCGGGTTAACACTGCTGTCTCACAGTGCCAGAGACCTGAGTTAACACTGCTGTCTCACAGTGCCAGGGACCCGGGTTAACACTGCTGTCTCACGGTGCCAGGGACCCGGGTTAACACTGCTGTCTCACAGTGCCAGGGACCCGGGTTAACACTGCTGTCTCACAGTGCCAGGGACCCGGGTAAACACTGCTGTCTCACAGTGCCAGGAACCCGGGTTAACACTGCTGTCTCACGGTGCCAGGGACCCTGGTTAACACTGCTGTCTCACAGTGCCAGGGGACCCGTGTTAACACTGCTGTCTCACAGTGCCAGGGGACCCGTGTTAACACTGCTGTCTCACAGAGCCAGGGACCCGGGTTAACACTGATGTCTCACAGTGCCAGGGACCCGGGTTAACACTGCTGTCTCACAGTGCCAGGGGACCCGTGTTAACACTGCTGTCTCACAGAGCCAGGGACCCGGGTTAACACTGCTGTCTCACAGAGCCAGAGACCCGGGTTTACACTGCTGTCTCACAGTGCCAGGAACCCGGGTTAACACTGCTGTCTCGCAGTGCCCGGGATCCGGGTTAACACTGCTGTCTCACAGTGCCAGGGACCCGGGTTAACACTGCTGTCTCATGGTGCCAGGGACCCGGGTTAACACTGCTGTCTCACAGTGCCAGGGACCTGGGTTAACACTGCTGCCTCACTGTGCTAGGGACCCGGGTTAACACTGCTGCCTCACAGTGCCAGGGACCCGGGTTAACACTGCTGTCTCACAGTGCCAGTGACCCGGGTTAACACTGCTGCCTCACAGAGCCAGGGACCCGGGTTAACACTGCTGTCTCACAGTGCCAGGGACCCGGTTTAACACTGCTGTCTCACAAAGCCAGGGACCTGGGTTAACGCTGCTGTCTCACAGTGCCAGGGACCCGTGTTAACACTGCTGTCTCACAGTGCCAGGGACCTGGGTTAACACTGCTGTCTCACAGTGCGAGGGACCCGGGTTAACACTGCTGTCTCACAGTGTCAGGGACCCGGGTTAACACTGCTGTCTCACAGTGCCAGGGACCCGGGTTAACACTGCTGTCTCACAGTGCCAGGTACCCGGGTTAACACTGCTGTCTCACAGTGCCAGGGACCCGGGTTAACACTGCTGTCTCACAGAGCCAGGGAACCGGGTTAACACTGCTGCCTCACAGTGCCAGGGACCCGGGTTAACACTGCTGTCTCACAGTGCCAGGGAGCCGGGTTAACACTGCTGCCTCACAGTGCCAGGGACCCGGGTTAACACTGCTGTCTCACAGTGCCAGGGAGCCGGGTTGACACTGCTGTCTCACAGAGCCAGGGACCCGGATTAACACTGCTGTCTCACAGAGCCAGGGACCCGGGTTAACACTGCTGTCTCACAGTGCCAGGGATCCTTGTTAACACTGCTGTCTCACAGTGCCAGGGACCCGGGTTAACACTGCTGTCTCACAGTGCCAGGGACCCGGGTTAACACTGCTGTCTCACAGAGCCAGGGACCCGGGTTAACACTGCTTTCTCACAGTGCCAGGGACCCGGGTTAACACTGCTGTCTCACAGAGCCAGGGACCCGGGTTAACACTGCTGTCTCACGGTGCCAGGGACCCGGGTTAACACTGCTGTCTCACAGAGCCAGAGACCCGGGTTAACACTGCTGTCTCACAGTGCCAGGGACCCGGGTTAACACTGCTGTCTCACAGAGCCAGGGACCCGGGTTAACACTGCTGTCTCACTGTGCCAGGGACCCGGGTTAACACTGCTGTCTCACAGTGCCAGTGACCCGGGTTAACACTGCTGTCTCACAGAGCCAGGGACCCGGATTAACACTGCTGTCTCACAGAGCCAGGGACCCGGGTTAACACTGCTGTCTCACAGTGCCAGGGATCCGTGTTAACACTGCTGTCTCACAGTGCCAGGGACCCGGGTTAACACTGCTGTCTCACAGTGCCAGGGACCCGGGTTAACACTGCTGTCTCACAGAGCCAGGGACCCGGGTTAACACTGCTGTCTCACAGTGCCAGGGACCCGGGTTAACACTGCTGTCTCACAGTGCCAGGGACCTGAGTTAACACTGCTGTCTCACAGTGCCAGGGACCCGGGTTAACACTGCTGTCTCACAGTGCCAGGGACCCGGGTTAACACTGCTGTCTCACAGTGCCAGGGACCCGGGTTAACACTGCTGTCTCACAGAGCCAGGGACCCGGGTTAACACTGCTGTCTCACTGTGCCAGGGACCCGGGTTAACACTGCCGTCTCACAGAGCCAGGGACCCAGGTTTACACTGCTGCCTCACAGTGCCAGGAACCCGGGTTAACACTGCTGTCTCACAGTGCCAGGGACCCGGGTTAACACTGCTGTCTCACAGTGCCAGGGACCCGGGTTAACACTGCTGTCTCACAGTGCCAGGGACACGGGTTAACTCTGCTGTCTCACAGAGCCAGGGACCCGGGTTAACACTGCTGTCTCACAGTGCCAGGTTCCCGGGTTAACACTGCTGTCTCACAGAGCCAGGGACCCGGGTTAACATTGCTGTCTCACAGTGCCAGGGACCCGGGTTAACACTGCTGTCTCACAGTGCCATGGAGCCGGGTTTACACTGCTGTCTCACAGTGCCAGAGACCCGGGTTAACACTGCTGTCTCACAGTGCCAGGGACCAGGGTTAACACTGCTGTCTCACAGTGCCAGGGACATGGGTTAACACTGCTGTCTCACAGTGCCAGGGACCCGGGTTAACACTGCTGTCTCACAGTGCCAGGAACCCGGGTTAACACTGCTGTCTCACAGTGCCAGGGACATGGGTTAACACTGCTGTCTCACAGTGCCAGGGACCCGGCTTAACACTGCTGTCTCGCAGTGCCAGGAACCCGGGTTAACACTGCCGTCTCACAGAGCCAGGGACCCAGGTTTACACTGCTGCCTCACAGTGCCAGGAACCCGGGTTAACACTGCTGTCTCACATGGCCAGGGACCCGGGTTAACACTGCTGTCTCACAGTGCCAGGGACCCGGGTTAACACTGCTTTCTCACAGTGCCAGGGACCCGGGTTAACACTGCTGTCTCACAGTGCCAGGGACCCGGGTTAACACTGCTGTCTCACAGGGCCAGGGACCTGGGTTAACACTGCTGTCTCACAGTGCCAGGGACCCGGGCGAACATTGCTGTCTCACAGTGCCAGGGACACGGGTTAACACTGCTGTCTCACAGTGCCAGAGACCCGGGTGAACATTGTTGTCTTACAGTGCCAGGCACCCGGGTTAACACTGCTGTCTAACAGTGCCAGTGACCCGGGTGAACTTTGCTGTCTCACAGTGCCAGGGACCCGGGTTAACACTTCTGTCTCACAGTGCCAGGGACCCGGGTTAACACTGCTGTCTCACAGTGCCAGGGACCCGGGTTAACACTGCTGTCTCACAGTGCCAGGGACCCAGTTTAACACTGCTGCCTCACAGAGCCAGGGACCCGGGTTAACACTGCTGTCTCGCAGTGCCCGGGATCCGGGTTAACACTGCTGTCTCACAGAGCCAGGGTCCCGAGTTAACACTGCTGTCTCACAGTGCCAGGGAGCCGGGTTAACACTGCTGTCTCACAGTGACAGGGACCCGGGTTAACACTGCTGTCTCACAGTGCCAGGGACCAGGGTTAACACTGCTGTCTCACAGTGCCAGGGACATGGGTTAACACTGCTGTCTCACAGTGCCAGGGACCCGGGTTAACACTGCTGTCTCACAGTGCCAGGGACATTGGTTAACACTGCTGTCTCACAGTGCCAGGGACCCGGCTTAACACTGCTGTCTCGCAGTGCCAGGGACCCGGGTTAACACTGCTGTCTCACAGAGCCAGGGACCCAGGTTTACACTGCTGCCTCACAGTGCCAGGAACCCGGGTTAACACTGCTGTCTCACATGGCCAGGGACCCGGGTTAACACTGCTGTCTCACAGTGCCAGGGACCCGGGTTAACACTGCTGTCTCACAGTGCCAGAGACCTGAGTTAACACTGCTGTCTCACAGTGCCAGGGACCCGGGTTAACACTGCTGTCTCACGGTGCCAGGGACCCGGGTTAACACTGCTGTCTCACAGTGCCAGGGACCCGGGTTAACACTGCTGTCTCACAGTGCCAGGGACCCGGGTAAACACTGCTGTCTCACAGTGCCAGGAACCCGGGTTAACACTGCTGTCTCACGGTGCCAGGGACCCCGGTTAACGCTGCTGTCTCACAGTGCCAGGGGACCCGTGTTAACACTGCTGTCTCACAGTGCCAGGGGACCCGTGTTAACACTGCTGTCTCACAGAGCCAGGGACCCGGGTTAACACTGATGTCTCACAGTGCCAGGGACCCGGGTTAACACTGCTGTCTCACAGTGCCAGGGGACCCGTGTTAACACTGCTGTCTCACAGAGCCAGGGACCCGGGTTAACACTGCTGTCTCACAGAGCCAGAGACCCGGGTTTACACTGCTGTCTCACAGTGCCAGGAACCCGGGTTAACACTGCTGTCTCGCAGTGCCCGGGATCCGGGTTAACACTGCTGTCTCACAGTGCCAGGGACCCGGGTTAACACTGCTGTCTCATGGTGCCAGGGACCCGGGTTAACACTGCTGTCTCACAGTGCCAGGGACCTGGGTTAACACTGCTGCCTCACTGTGCTAGGGACCCGGGTTAACACTGCTGCCTCACAGTGCCAGGGACCCGGGTTAACACTGCTGTCTCACAGTGCCAGTGACCCGGGTTAACACTGCTGCCTCACAGAGCCAGGGACCCGGGTTAACACTGCTGTCTCACAGTGCCAGGGACCCGGTTTAACACTGCTGTCTCACAAAGCCAGGGACCTGGGTTAACGCTGCTGTCTCACAGTGCCAGGGACCCGTGTTAACACTGCTGTCTCACAGTGCCAGGGACCTGGGTTAACACTGCTGTCTCACAGTGCGAGGGACCCGGGTTAACACTGCTGTCTCACAGTGTCAGGGACCCGGGTTAACACTGCTGTCTCACAGTGCCAGGGACCCGGGTTAACACTGCTGTCTCACAGTGCCAGGGACCCGGGTTAACACTGCTGTCTCACAGTGCCAGGGACCCGGGTTAACACTGCTGTCTCACAGAGCCAGGGAACCGGGTTAACACTGCTGCCTCACAGTGCCAGGGACCCGGGTTAACACTGCTGCCTCACAGTGCCAGGGACCCGGGTTAACACTGCTGTCTCACAGTGCCAGGGAGCCGGGTTAACACTGCTGCCTCACAGTGCCAGGGACCCGGGTTAACACTGCTGTCTCACAGTGCCAGGGAGCCGGGTTGACACTGCTGTCTCACAGAGCCAGGGACCCGGATTAACACTGCTGTCTCACAGAGCCAGGGACCCGGGTTAACACTGCTGTCTCACAGTGCCAGGGATCCTTGTTAACACTGCTGTCTCACAGTGCCAGGGACCCGGGTTAACACTGCTGTCTCACAGTGCCAGGGACCCGGGTTAACACTGCTGTCTCACAGAGCCAGGGACCCGGGTTAACACTGCTTTCTCACAGTGCCAGGGACCCGGGTTAACACTGCTGTCTCACAGAGCCAGGGACCCGGGTTAACACTGCTGTCTCACGGTGCCAGGGACCCGGGTTAACACTGCTGTCTCACAGAGCCAGGGACCCGGGTTAACACTGCTGTCTCACAGTGCCAGGGACCCGGGTTAACACTGCTGTCTCACAGAGCCAGGGACCCGGGTTAACACTGCTGTCTCACTGTGCCAGGGACCCGGGTTAACACTGCTGTCTCACAGTGCCAGTGACCCGGGTTAACACTGCTGTCTCACAGAGCCAGGGACCCGGATTAACACTGCTGTCTCACAGAGCCAGGGACCCGGGTTAACACTGCTGTCTCACAGTGCCAGGGATCCGTGTTAACACTGCTGTCTCACAGTGCCAGGGACCCGGGTTAACACTGCTGTCTCACAGTGCCAGGGACCCGGGTTAACACTGCTGTCTCACAGAGCCAGGGACCCGGGTTAACACTGCTGTCTCACAGTGCCAGGGACCCGGGTTAACACTGCTGTCTCACAGTGCCAGGGACCTGAGTTAACACTGCTGTCTCACAGTGCCAGGGACCCGGGTTAACACTGCTGTCTCACAGTGCCAGGGACCCGGGTTAACACTGCTGTCTCACAGTGCCAGGGACCCGGGTTAACACTGCTGTCTCACAGAGCCAGGGACCCGGGTTAACACTGCTGTCTCACTGTGCCAGGGACCCGGGTTAACACTGCTGTCTCACAGTGCCAGGGACCCGGGTTAACACTGCTGTCTCACAATGCCAGGGACCCGGGTTAACACTGCTGTCTCACAGAGCCAGGGACCCGGGTTAACACTGCTGTCGCACAGTGCCAGGGACCCGGGTTAACACTGCTGTCTCACAGTGCCAGGGACCCGGGTTAATACTGCTGTCTCACTGTGCCAGGGACCCGGGTTAACACTGCTGTCTCACAGTGCCAGGGACCCGGGTTAACACTGCTGTCTCACAGTGCCAGGGAGCCGGGTTAACACTGCTGTCTCACAGTGCCAGGGACCTGAGTTAACACTGCTGTCTCACAGTGCCAGGGACCCGGGTTAACACTGCTGTCTCACAGTGCCAGGGACCCGGGTTAACACTGCTGTCTCACAGTGCCAGGGACCCGGGTTAACACTGCTGTCTCACAGTGCCAGGGACCCGGGTTAACACTGCTGTCTCACAGTGCCAGGAACCCGGGTTAACACTGCTGTCTCACAGTGCCAGGGACCCGGGTTAACACTGCTGTCTCACAGTGCCAGGAACCCGGGTTAACACTGCTGTCTCACGGTGCCAGGGACCCCGGTTAACACTGCTGTCTCACAGTGCCAGGGACCCAGGTTAACACTGCTGTCTCACAGTGCAAGGGACCCGGGTTAACACTGCTGTCTCACAGTGCCAGGGACCCGGGTTAACACTGCTGTCTCATGGTGCCAGGGATCCGGGTTAACACTGCTGTCTCACAGTGCCAGGGACCCGGGTTAACGCTGCTGTCTCACAGTGCCAGGGACCCGGGTTAACACTGCTGTCTCACAGTGCCAGGGACCCGGGTTAACACTGCTGTCTCACAGTGCCAGGGACCCGGGTTAACACTGCTGTCTCACAGTGCCAGGCACCCGGGTTAGCACTGCTGTCTCACAGTGCCAGGGATCCGGGTTAACACTGCTGTCTCACTATGCCAGGGACCCGGATTAACACTGCTGTCTCACTGTGCCAGGGTCCCGGGTTAACACTGCTGTCTCACAGTGCCAGGGACCCGGGTTAACACTGCTGTCTCACAGAGCCAGGGAACCGGTTTAACACTGCTGCCTGACAGAGCCAGGGGCCCGGGTTAACACTGCTGTCTCACAGTGCCAGGGACCCGGGTAAACACTGCTGTCTCACAGTGCCAGGGACCAGGGTTAACACTGCTGTCTCACAGGGCCAGGGACCTGGGTTAACACTGCTGTCTCACAGTGCCAGGGACCCGGGCGAACATTGCTGTCTCACAGTGCCAGGGACACGGGTTAACACTGCTGTCTCACAGTGCCAGAGACCCGGGTGAACATTGTTGTCTTACAGTGCCAGGCACCCGGGTTAACACTGCTGTCTAACAGTGCCAGTGACCCGGGTGAACTTTGCTGTCTCACAGTGCCAGGGACCCGGGTTAACACTTCTGTCTCACAGTGCCAGGGACCCGGGTTAACACTGCTGTCTCACAGTGCCAGGGACCCGGGTTAACACTGCTGTCTCACAGTGCCAAGGACCCAGTTTAACACTGCTGCCTCACAGAGCCAGGGACCCGGGTTAACACTGCTGTCTCGCAGTGCCCGGGATCCGGGTTAACACTGCTGTCTCACAGAGCCAGAGTCCCGAGTTAACACTGCTGTCTCACAGTGCCAGGGACCTGGGTTAACACTGCTGCCTCACTGTGCTAGGGACCCGGGTTAACACTGCTGCCTCACAGTGCCAGGGACCCGGGTTAACACTGCTGTCTCACAGTGCCAGTGACCCGGGTTAACACTGCTGCCTCACAGAGCCAGGGACCCGGGTTAACACTGCTGTCTCACAGTGCCAGGGACCCGGTTTAACACTGCTGTCTCACAAAGCCAGGGACCTGGGTTAACGCTGCTGTCTCACAGTGCCAGGGACCCGTGTTAACACTGCTGTCTCACAGTGCCAGGGACCTGGGTTAACACTGCTGTCTCACAGTGCGAGGGACCCGGGTTAACACTGCTGTCTCACAGTGTCAGGGACCCGGGTTAACACTGCTGTCTCACAGTGCCAGGGACCCGGGTTAACACTGCTGTCTCACAGTGCCAGGGACCCGGGTTAACACTGCTGTCTCACAGTGCCAGGGACCCGGGTTAACACTGCTGTCTCACAGAGCCAGGGAACCGGGTTAACACTGCTGCCTCACAGTGCCAGGGACCCGGGTTAACACTGCTGCCTCACAGTGCCAGGGACCCGGGTTAACACTGCTGTCTCACAGTGCCAGGGAGCCGGGTTAACACTGCTGCCTCACAGTGCCAGGGACCCGGGTTAACACTGCTGTCTCACAGTGCCAGGGAGCCGGGTTGACACTGCTGTCTCACAGTGCCAGGGACCCGGGTTAACACTGCTGTCTCACAGTGCCAGGGACCCGGGTTAACACTGCTGTCTCACTGTGCCAGGGACCCGGGTTAACACTGCTGTCTCACAGTGCCAGTGACCCGGGTTAACACTGCTGTCTCACAGAGCCAGGGACCCGGATTAACACTGCTGTCTCACAGAGCCAGGGACCCGGGTTAACACTGCTGTCTCACAGTGCCAGGGATCCGTGTTAACACTGCTGTCTCACAGTGCCAGGGACCCGGGCTAACACTGCTGTCTCACAGTGCCAGGGATCCGGGTTAACACTGCTGTCTCACAGAGCCAGGGACCCGGGTTAACACTGCTGTCTCACAGTGCCAGGGACCCGGGTTAACACTGCTGTCTCACAGAGCCAGGGACCCGGGTTAACACTGCTGTCTCACGGTGCCAGGGACCCGGGTTAACACTGCTGTCTCACAGAGCCAGGGACCCGGGTTAACACTGCTGTCTCACAGTGCCAGGGACCCGGGTTAACACTGCTGTCTCACAGAGCCAGGGACCCGGGTTAACACTGCTGTCTCACTGTGCCAGGGACCCGGGTTAACACTGCTGTCTCACAGTGCCAGTGACCCGGGTTAACACTGCTGTCTCACAGAGCCAGGGACCCGGATTAACACTGCTGTCTCACAGAGCCAGGGACCCGGGTTAACACTGCTGTCTCACAGTGCCAGGGATCCGTGTTAGCACTGCTGTCTCACAGTGCCAGGGACCCGGGTTAACACTGCTGTCTCACAGTGCCAGGGACCCGGGTTAACACTGCTGTCTCACAGAGCCAGGGACCCGGGTTAACACTGCTGTCTCACAGTGCCAGGGACCCGGGTTAACACTGCTGTCTCACAGTGCCAGGGACCTGAGTTAACACTGCTGTCTCACAGTGCCAGGGACCCGGGTTAACACTGCTGTCTCACAGTGCCAGGGAACCGGGTTAACACTGCTGTCTCACAGTGCCAGGGACCCGGGTTAACACTGCTGTCTCACAGAGCCAGGGACCCGGGTTAACACTGCTGTCTCACTGTGCCAGGGACCCGGGTTAACACTGCTGTCTCACAGTGCCAGGGACCCGGGTTAACACTGCTGTCTCACAATGCCAGGGACCCGGGTTAACACTGCTGTCTCACAGAGCCAGGGACCCGGGTTAACACTGCTGTCTCACAGTGCCAGGGACCCGGGTTAACACTGCTGTCTCACAGTGCCAGGGACCCGGGTTAATACTGCTGTCTCACTGTGCCAGGGACCCGGGTTAACACTGCTGTCTCACAGTGCCAGGGACCCGGGTTAACACTGCTGTCTCACAGTGCCAGGGAGCCGGGTTAACACTGCTGTCTCACAGTGCCAGGGACCTGAGTTAACACTGCTGTCTCACAGTGCCAGGGACCCGGGTTAACACTGCTGTCTCACAGTGCCAGGGACCCGGGTTAACACTGCTGTCTCACAGTGCCAGGGACCCGGGTTAACACTGCTGTCTCACAGTGCCAGGGACCCGGGTTAACACTGCTGTCTCACAGTGCCAGGAACCCGGGTTAACACTGCTGTCTCACAGTGCCAGGGACCCGGGTTAACACTGCTGTCTCACAGTGCCAGGAACCCGGGTTAACACTGCTGTCTCACGGTGCCAGGGACCCCGGTTAACACTGCTGTCTCACAGTGCCAGGGACCCAGGTTAACACTGCTGTCTCACAGTGCAAGGGACCCGGGTTAACACTGCTGTCTCACAGTGCCAGGGACCCGGGTTAACACTGCTGTCTCATGGTGCCAGGGATCCGGGTTAACACTGCTGTCTCACAGTGCCAGGGACCCGGGTTAACGCTGCTGTCTCACAGTGCCAGGGACCCGGGTTAACACTGCTGTCTCACAGTGCCAGGGACCCGGGTTAACACTGCTGTCTCACAGTGCCAGGGACCCGGGTTAACACTGCTGTCTCACAGTGCCAGGCACCCGGGTTAGCACTGCTGTCTCACAGTGCCAGGGATCCGGGTTAACACTGCTGTCTCACTATGCCAGGGACCCGGATTAACACTGCTGTCTCACTGTGCCAGGGTCCCGGGTTAACACTGCTGTCTCACAGTGCCAGGGACCCGGGTTAACACTGCTGTCTCACAGAGCCAGGGAACCGGTTTAACACTGCTGCCTGACAGAGCCAGGGGCCCGGGTTAACACTGCTGTCTCACAGTGCCAGGGACCCGGGTAAACACTGCTGTCTCACAGTGCCAGGGACCAGGGTTAACACTGCTGACTCACAGTGCCAGAGACCCGGGTTAACACTGCTGTCTCACAGTGCCAGGGACCCGGGTTAACACTGCTGTCTCACAGTGCCAGGGACCCGGGTTAACACTGCTGTCTCACAGTGCCAGTGACCCGGGTTAACACTGCTGTCTCACAGAGCCAGGGACCCGGGTTAACACTGCTGTCTCTCAGTGCCAGGGACCCGGTTTAACACTGCTGTCTCACAGAGCCAGGGACCTGGGTTAACGCTGCTGTCTCACAGTGCCAGGGACCCGTGTTAACACTGCTGTCTCACAGTGCCAGGGACCTGGGTTAACACTGCTGTCTCACAGTGCCAGGGACCCGGGTTAACACTGCTGTCTCACAGTGCCAGGGACCTGGGTTAACACTGCTGCCTCACAGTGCTAGGGACCCGGGTTAACACTGCTGCCTCACAGTGCCAGAGACCCGGGTTAACACTGCTGTCTCACAGTGCCAGTGACCCGGGTTAACACTGCTGTCTCACAGAGCCAGGGACCCGGGTTAACACTGCTGTCTCACAGTGCCAGGGACCCGGTTTAACACTGCTGTCTCACAAAGCCAGGGACCTGGGTTAACGCTGCTGTCTCACAGTGCCAGGGACCCGTGTTAACACTGCTGTCTCACAGTGCCAGGGACCTGGGTTAACACTGCTGACTCACAGTGCGAGGGACCCGGGTTAACACTGCTGTCTCACAGTGTCAGGGACCCGGGTTAACACTGCTGTCTCACAGTGCCAGGGACCCGGGTTAACACTGCTGTCTCACAGTGCCAGGGACCCGGGTTAACACTGCTGTCTCACAGTGCCAGGGACCCGGGTTAACACTGCTGTCTCACAGAGCCAGGGAACCGGGTTAACACTGCTGTCTCACAGTGCCAGGGACCCGGGTTAACACTGCTGCCTCACAGTGCCAGGGACCCGGGTTAACACTGCTGTCTCACAGTGCCAGGGAGCCGGGTTAACACAGCTGCCTCACAGTGCCAGGGACCCGGGTTAACACTGCTGTCTCACAGTGCCAGGGAGCCGGGTTAACACTGCTGTCTCACAGTGCCAGGGACCCGGGTTAACACTGCTGTCTCACAGTGCCAGGGACCCGGGTTAACACTGCTGTCTCACTGTGCCAGGGACCCGGGTTAACACTGCTGTCTCACAGTGCCAGGGACCCGGGTTAACACTGCTGTCTCACAGAGCCAGGGACCCGGATTAACACTGCTGTCTCACAGAGCCAGGGACCCGGGTTAACACTGCTGTCTCACAGTGCCAGGGACCCGTGTTAACACTGCTGTCTCACAGTGCCAGGGACCCGGGTTAACACTGCTGCCTCACAGTGCCAGGGACCCGGGTTAACACTGCTGTCTCACAGAGCCAGGGGCCCGGGTTAACACTGCTGTCTCACAGTGCCAGGGACCCGGGTTAACACTGCTGTCTCACAGAGCCAGGGACCCGGGTTAACACTGCTGTCTCACTGTGCCAGGGACCCGGGTTAACACTGCTGTCTCACAGAGCCAGGGACCCGGGTTAACACTGCTGTCTCACAGTGCCAGGGACCCGGGTTAACACTGCTGTCTCACAGAGCCAGGGACCCGGGTTAACACTGCTGTCTCACTGTGCCAGGGACCCGGGTTAACACTGCTGTCTCACAGTGCCAGGGACCCGGGTTAACACTGCTGTCTCACAATGCCAGGGACCCGGGTTAACACTGCTGTCTCACAGAGCCAGGGACCCGGGTTAACACTGCTGTCTCACAGTGCCAGGGACCCGGGTTAACACTGCTGTCTCACAGTGCCAGGGACCCGGGTTAACACTGCTGTCTCACTGTGCCAGGGACCCGGGTTAACACTGCTGTCTCACAGTGCCAGGGACCCGGGTTAACACTGCTGTCTCACTGTGCCAGGGACCCGGGTTAACACTGCTGTCTCACAGTGCCAGGGAGCCGGGTTAACACTGCTGTCTCACAGTGCCAGGGACCCGGGTTAACACTGCTGTCTCACAGTGCCAGGGAGCCGGGTTAACACTGCTGTCTCACAGTGCCAGGGACCCGGGTTAACACTGCTGTCTCACTGTGCCAGGGACCCGGGTTAACACGCTGTCTCACAGTGCCAGGGACCCGGGTTAACACTGCTGTCTCACAGAGCCAGGGACCCGGGTTAACACTGCTGTCTCACTGTGCCAGGGACCCGGGTTAACACTGCTGTCTCACAGTGCCAGGGACCCGGGTTAACACTGCTGTCTCACAGTGCCAGGGACCCGGGTTAACACTGCTGTCTCACAGAGCCAGGGACCCGGGTTAACACTGCTGTCTCACAGTGCCAGGGACCCGGGTTAACACTGCTGTCTCACAGTGCCAGGGACCCGGGTTAACACTGCTGCCTCACAGTGCCAGGGACCCGGGATAACACTGCTGCCTCACAGAGCCAGGGACCCGGGTTAACACTGCTGTCTCACAGTGCCAGTGACCCGGGTTAACACTGCTGTCTCACAGAGCCAGGGACCCGGGTTAACACTGCTGTCTCACAGAGCCAGGGACCCGGGTTAACACTGCTGTCTCACTGTGCCAGGGACCCGGGTTAACACTGCTGTCTCACTGTGCCAGGGACCCGGGTTAACACTGCTGTCTCACAGAGCCAGGGACCCGGGTTCACACTGCTGTCTCACAGTGCCAGGGACCCGGGTTAACACTGCTGTCCCACAGTGCCAGGGACCCGGGTTAACACTGCTGTCTCACAGTGCCAGGGACCCGGGTTAACACTGCTGCCTCACAGTGCCAGGGACACGGGTTAACTCTGCTGTCTCACAGTGCCAGGGACCCGGGTTAACACTGCTGTCTCACAGTGCCAGGGACCCGGGTTAACACTGCTGTCTCACAGTGCCAGGGACCCGGTTTAACACTGCTGTCTCACAGTGCCAGGGACCCGGGTTAACACTGCTGTCTCACAGTGCCAGGGACCCGGGTTAACACTGCTGTCTCACAGTGTCAGGGACCCGGGTTAACACTGCTGTCTCACAGAACCAGGTACCCGGTTCATTTCCAGCCTCGGGTGACTGTGTGGAGTCTGCACCTTCTCCCCGTGTCTGCGTGGGTTTCCTCCGGGTGCTCCGGTTTCCTCCCACAGTCCAAAGATGTGCAGGTTGGGTGGATTACAAAGAACAAAGAACAAAGAAATGTACAGCACAGGAACAGGCCATTCGGCCCTCCAAGCCCGTTCTGACCATGCTGCCCGACTAAACTACAATCTTCTACACTTCCTGGGTCCGTATCCCTCTATTCCCATCCTATTCATGTATTTGTCAAGATGCCTCTTAAATGTCCCTTTCGCCCCTGCTTCCACCACCTCGTCCGGTAGCGAGTTCCAGGCACCCACTACCCTCTGCGTAAAAAACTTGCCTCGTACATCTACTCTAGACCTTGCCCCTCTCACCTTAAACCTATGCCCCCTAGTAATTGACCCCTCTACCCTGGGGAAAAGCCTCTGACTATCCACTCTGTCTATGCCCCTCATAATTTTGTAGACCTCTATAAGGTCGCCCTTCAACCTCCTTCGTTCCAGTGAGAACAAACCGAGTTTATTCAACCGCTCCTCATAGCTAATGCCCTCCATACCAGTCAACATTCTGGTAAATCTCTTCTGCACCCTCTCTAAAGCCTCCACATCCTTCTGGTAGTGTGGCGACCAGAATTGAACACTATACTCCAAGTGTGGCCGAACTAAGGTTCTATACAGCTGAAACATGACTTGCCAATTCTTATACCCAATGCCCCGGCCAATGAAGGCAATCATGCCGTATGCCTTCTTGACTACCTTCTCCACCTGTGTTGCCCCTTTCAATGACCTGTGGACCTGTACTCCTAGATCTCTTTGACTTTCATTACTCTTGAGGGTTTTACCATTCACTGTATATTCCCTACCTGCATTAGACCTTCCAAAATGCATTACCTCACATTTGTCCGGATTAAACTCCATCTGCCATCTCTCCGCCCAAGTCTCCAAACAATCTAAATCCTGCTGTATCCTCTGACAGTCCTCATCGCTATCCGCAATTCCACCAACCTTTGTGTCGTCTGCAAACTTACTAATCAGACCAGTTACATTTTCCTCCAAATCATTTATATATACTACAAACAGCAAAGGTCCCAGCACTGATCCCTGTGGAACACCACTGGTCACAGCCCTCCAATTAGAAAAGCATCCTTCCATTGCTACTCTCTGCCTTCTATGACCTAGCCAGTTCTGTATCCATCTTGCCAGCTCACCCCTGATCCCGTGTGACTTCACCTTTTGTACTAGTCTACCATGAGGGACCTTGTCAAAGGCCTTACTGAAGTCCATATAGACAACATCCATTGCCCTACCCCCATCAATAATCTTAGTGACCTCCTCGAAAAACTCTATCAAGTTAGTGAGACACGACCTCCCCGTCACAAAACCATGCTGCCTCTCACTAATACGTCCAGTTGCTTCCAAATGGGAGTAGATCCTGTCTACTCCATGACCATGATTGGTCATGTTAATTGCCCCTTAGTGTCCAAAGGTTAGCTGGGGTTATGGGGATATGGTGGGCAGTGGGCCTAGGTAGGGTCGGTGCAGATTCAATGGGCCGAATAGCCTCTTTCTGCACTATAGGGATTCTCTGTGTGGTCATTGCTCCGATTAAAGGCAGCCCATTGCCAGGTATTTCTTGTGGAGTAAATTAAACAATGTCTTCTCACCTTCATGTGTCTTGTTTTACAAAAGGCTGGGAACGGATTCTCTCGGCTAAATACAGAGGATGCTGCATCGCAACAGGTGCTGGCATCAAATCATTAGAGGAGGAGGGGGCGCAGTGGCCTTGTCGCTGGGCAAGTAATCCAGGGGAATGCTCTGGGATCCCCGGATCGAATCCCACTCTGGCAGGTGGTGAAATTTTAATTCAATAAAAAAAATCTGGAATTTAAAGTCGATTGATTGATAAAATCCCCCCTGGTTCACTAATGTCCTTTCGGGAAGGAAATCTGCCGCCCTTACCCGGTCTGGCCTACACGTGACTCCAGACCCACAGCAATGCAGTTTCCTCTGAGAACATAGAACATTACAGCGCAGTACAGGCCCTTCGGCCCTCGATGTTGCGCCGACCTGTGAAACCACTCCACAGCCCATCTACACTATTCCCTTATCGTCCATATGTCTATCCAATGACCATTTGAATGCCCTTAGTGTTGGCTAGTCCACTACTGTTGCAGGCAGGGCATTCCACGCCCTTACTACTCTCTGAGTAAAGAACCCACCCCTGACATCTGTCCTATATCTACTGCCCCTCAATTTAAAGCTATGTCCCCTCGTGCTGACATCCCCATCCGAGGAAAAAGGCTCTCACTGTCCACCCTATCCAATCCTCTGATCATCTTGTATGCCTCAATTAAGTCACCTCTTAACCTTCTTCGCTCAAGTCCCACAGCCTTCCCTCCTAAGATCTTCCCTCCATACCAGGCAACATCCTGGTAAATCTCCTCTGCACCCTTTCCAATGCTTCCACATCCTTCCTATAATGCGGCGACCAGAATTGCACGCAATACTCCAAATGCGGCCGCACCAGAGTTTTGTACAGCTGCAACATGACCTCATGGCTCCGAAACTCAATCCCTCTACCAATAAAAGCTAACACACCGTACGCCTTCATAACAACCCTCTCAACCTGGGTGGCAACTTTCAGGGATCTATGTACATGGACACTGGGATCTCTCTGCTCATCCACGCTGCCAAGAATCTTACCATTAGCCCAGTACTCTCTATTCCTGTTATTCCTCCCAAAATGAATCACCTCACACTTTTCTGCATTAAACTCCATTTGCCACCTCTCAGCCCAGCGCTGCAGCTTATCTATGTCCCTCTGTAACTTGTAGCATCCTTCCGCACTGTCCACTGGCTTGTCTTAGCAAACCACTCAGTTCCAGGGCAATTAGGGTCGGGCAACAAATGCCAGCCCCGCCCAGCAACACCCACATCCCAAGAATAAATAAAAAAAGATTGGAGCTGGAGTAGATCAATCAGCACCTCCAACCTGCTCCATCGTTCCATTAGATCATGTCTGATCAAACTGTGGCCTTAACTCCACTTTGCTGCCTGTCCCCATAACCCTCGACTTCCTTTCCCACCAGAAACCTGTCTAACTCAGGCAGGGGGGTCAATGCTGATTGTGTGAACTGGAATCAATAGTGAAATATCTGCCCCGGGCGGTTCATATTTCCTGTCTAACTCAGGCAGGGGGATCAATGCTGAGTGTGTGAACTGGAATCAATAGTGAAGTATCTGCCCCGGGCGGTTCACATTTCCTGTCTAACTCAGGCAGGGGGGTCAATGCTGAGTGTGTGAACTGGAATCAACAGTGAAATATCTGCCCCTGGCGGTTCACATTTCCTGTCTAACTCAGGCAGGACAATCAATGCTGAGTGTGTGAACTGGAATCAATAGTGAAATATCAGCCCCGGGCGGTTCACATTTCCTGTCTAACTCAGGCAGGGGGGTCAATGCTGAGTGTGTGAACTGGAATCAATAGTGAAATATCTGCCCCGGGCGGTTCACATTTCCTGTCTAACTCAGGCAGGGGGGTCAATGCTGAGTGTGTGAACTGGAATCATTAGTGAAATATCTGTCCCGGGCGGTTCACATTTCCTGTCTAACTCAGGCAGGGGGGGTCAATGCTGAGTGTGTGAACTGGAATCAATAGTGAAATATCTGCCCCGGGCGGTTCACATTTCCTGTCTAACTCAGGCAGGGGGACAATGCTGAGTGTGTGAACTGGAATCAATAGAGAAATATCTGCCCCGGGCGGTTCACATTTCCTGTCTAACTCAGGCAGGGGGATCGATGCTGAGTGTGTGAACTGGAATCAATAGTGGAATATCTGCCCCGGGCGGTTCACATTTCCTGTCTAACTCAGGCAGGGGGATCGATGCTGAGTGTGTGAACTGGAATCAATAGTGAAATATCTGCACCGGGCGGTTCACATTTCCTGTCTAACTCAGGCAGGGTGGTCAATGCTGAGTGTGTGAACTGGAATCAATGGTGAAATATCTGTCCCGGGCGGTTCACATTTCCTGTCTCACTCAGGCAGGGGGGTCAATGCTGAGTGTGTGAACTGGAATCAATAGTGAAATATCTGCCCCGGGCGGTTCACATTACCTCTCTAACTCAGGCAGGGGGGTCAGTGCTGAGTGTGTGAACTGGAATCAATAGTGAAATATCTGCCCCGAGCGGTTCACATTTCCTGTCGAACTCAGGCAGGGGGGTCAATGCTGTGTGTGTGAACTGGAATCAATAGTGAAATATCTGCCCCGGGCAGTTCACATTTCCTGTCTAACTCAGGCAGGGGGGTCAATGCTGAGTGTTTGAACTGGAATCAATAGTGAAATAGTGAAATATCTGCCCCGTACGGTTCACGTTTCCTGTCTAACTCAGGCAGGGGGGTCAATGCTGAGTGTGTGAACTGGAATCAACAATGAAATATCTGCCCCAGGGCGGTTCACATTTCCTGTCTAACTCAGGCAGGGGGATCAATGCTGAGTGTGTGAACTGGAATCAATAGTGAAATATCTGCCCCGGGCGGTTCACATTTCCTGTCTAACTCAGGCAGGGGGGATCAATGCTGAGTGTGTGAACTGGAATCAATAGTGAAATATCTGCCCCGGGCGGTTCACATTTCCTGTCTAACTCAGGCAAGGGGGTCAATGCTGAGTGTGTGAACTGGAATCAATAGTGAAATATCTGCCCCGGGCGGTTCACATTTCCTGTCTAACTCAGGCAGGGGGGTCAATGCTGAGTGTGTGAACTGGAATCAATAGTGAAATATCTGCCCCGGGCGGTTCACATTTCCTGTCTAACTCAGGCAGGGGGGTCAATGCTGAGTGTGTGAACTGGAATCAATAGTGAAATATCTGCCCCGGGCGGTTCACATTTCCCGTCTTACTCAGGCAGGGGGATCAATGTTGAGTGTGTGAACTGGAATCAATTGTGAAATATCTGCCCCGGGCGGTTCACATTTCCTGTCTAACTCAGGCAGGGGGGTCAATGCTGAGTGTGTGAACTGGAATCAATAGTGAAATATCTGCCCCGGGCGGTTCACATTTCCTGTCTAACTCAGGCAGGGGGATCGATGCTGAGTGTGTGAACTGGAATCAATAGTGAAATATCTGCCCCGGGCGGTTCACATTTCCTGTCCAACTCAGGCAGGGGGGTCTATGCTGAATGTGTGAACTGGAATCAATAATGAAATATCTGCCCCGGGCGGTTCACATTTCCTGTCTAACTCAGGCAGGGGGATCAATGCTGAGTGTGTGAACTGGAATCAAGAGTGAAATATCTGCCCCGGGCGGTTCACATTTCCTGTCTAACTCAGGCAGGGGGATCAATGCTGAGTGTGTGAACTGGAATCAAGAGTGAAATATCTGCCCCGGGCGAGTCACATTTCCTGTCTAACTCAGGCAGGGGGGTCATTGCTGAGTGTGTGAACTGGAATCAATAGTGAAATATCTGCCCCGGGCGGTTCACATTTCCTGTCTAACTCAGGCAGTGGGGTCAATGCTGAGTGTGTGAACTGGAATCAATAGTGAAATATCTGCCCCGGGAGGTTCACATTTCCTGCCTAACTCAGGCAGGGGGGTCAATGCTGAGTGTGTGAACTGGAATCAATAGTGAAATATCTGCCCAGGGCTGTTCACATTTCCTGTCTAACTCAGGCAGGGGGATCGATGCTGAGTGTGTGAACTGGAATCAATTGTGAAATATCTGCCCCGGGCGGTTCACATTTCCTGTCTAGCTCAGGCAGGGGGGTCAATGCTGAGTGTGTGAACTGGAATCAATAGTGAAATATCTGCCCCGGGCGGTTCACATTTCCTGTCTAACTCAGGCAGGGGGGTCAATGCTGAGTGTGTGAACTGGAATCAATAGTGAAATATCTGCCCCGGGCGGTTCACATTTCCTGTCTAACTCAGGCAGGGGGGTCAATGCTGAGTGTGTCAACTGGAATCAATAGTGAAATATCTGCCCCGGGCGGTTCACATTTCCTGTCTAACTCAGGCAGGGGGGTCAATGCTGAGTGTGTGAACTGGAATCAATCGTGAAATATCTGCCCCGGGCGATTCACATTTCCTGTCTAACTCAGGCAGGGGGATCAGTGCTGAGTGTGTGAACTGGAATCAATAGTGAAGTATCTGCCCCGGGCGGTTCACATTTCCCGTCTTACTCAGGCAGGGGGATCAATGCTGAGTGTGTGAACTGGAATCAATTGTGAAATATCTGCCCCGGGCGGTTCACATTTCCTGTCTAACTCAGGCAGGGGGGTCAATGCTGAGTGTGTGAACTGGAATCAATAGTGAAATATCTGCCCCGGGCGGTTCACATTTCCTGTCTAACTCAGGCAGTGGGGTCAATGCTGAGTGTGTGAACTGGAATCAATAGTGAAATATCTGCCCCGGGCGGTTCACATTTCCTGTCTAACTCGGTCAGGGGGGTCAATGCTGAGTGTGTGAACTGGAATCAATAGTGAAATATCTGCCCCGGGCGGTTCACATTTCCTGTCTAACTCAGGCAGGGGGGTCAATGCTGAGTGTGTGAACTGGAATCAATAGTGAAATATCTGTCCCGGGCGGTTCACATTTCCTGTCTAACTCAGGCAGGGGGATCGATGCTGAGTGTGTGAACTGGAATCAATATTGAAATATCTGCCCCGGGCGGTTCACATTTCCTGTCCAACTCAGGCAGGGGGGTCAATGCTGAATGTGTGAACTGGAATCAATAATGAAATATCTGCCCCGGGCGGTTCACATTTCCTGTCTAACTCAGGCAGGGGGATCAATGCTGAGTGTGTGAACTGGAATCAATAGTGAAATATCTGCCCCGGGCGGTTCACATTTCCTGTCTCACTCAGGCAGGGGGATCAATGCTGAGTGTGTGAACTGGAATCAAGAGTGAAATATCTGCCCCGGGCGGTTCACATTTCCTGTCTAACTCAGGCAGGGGGGTCATTGCTGAGTGTGTGAACTGGAATCAACAGTGAAATATCTGCCCCGGGCGGTTCACATTTCCTGTCTAACTCAGGCAGTGGGGTCAATGCTGAGTGTGTGAACTGGAATAAATAGTGAAATATCTGCCCCGGGAGGTTCACATTTCCTGTCTAACTCAGGCAGGGGGGTCAATGCTGAGTGTGTGAACTGGAATCAATAGTGAAATATCTGCCCCGGGCTGTTCACATTTCCTGTCTAACTCAGGCAGGGGGATCGATGCTGAGTGTGTGAACTGGAATCAATTGTGAAATATCTGCCCCGGGCGGTTCACATTTCCTGTCTAGCTCAGGCAGGGGGGTCAATGCTGAGTGTGTGAACTGGAATCAATAGTGAAATATCTGCCCCGGGCGGTTCACATTTCCTGTCTAACTCAGGCAGGGGGGTCAATGCTGAGTGTGTGAACTGGCATCAATAGTGAAATATCTGCCCCGGGCGGTTCACATTTCCTGTCTAACTCAGGCAGGGGGATCGATGCTGAGTGTGTGAACTGGAATCAATAGTGAAATATCTACCCCGGGCGGTTCCCATTTCCTGTCTAACTCAGGCAGGGGGATCAATGCTGAGTGTGTGAACTGGAATCAATAGTGAAATATCTGCCCCGGGCGGTTCACATTTCCTGTCTAACTCAGGCAGGGGGGTCAATGCTGAGTGTGTGAACTGGAATCAATAGTGAAATATCTGCCCCGGGCGGTTCACATTTCCTGTCTAACTCAGGCAGGGGGGTCAATGCTGAGTGTGTGAACTGGAATCAATAGTGAAATATCTGCCCCGGGCGGTTCACATTTCCTGTCTATCTCAGGCAGGGGGGTCAATGCTGAGCATGTGAACTGGAATCATTAGTGAAATATCTGCCCCGGGCGGTTCACATTTCCTGTCTAACTCAGGCAGGGGGATCAATGCTGAGTGTGTGAACTGGAATCAATAGTGAAATATCTGCCCCGGGCGGTTCACATTTCCTGTCTAACTCAGGCAGGGGGGTCAATGCTGAGTGTGTGAACTGGAATCAATAGTGAAATATCTACCCCGGGCGGTTCACATTTCCTGTCTAACTCAGGCAGGGGGGTCAATGCTGAGTGTGTGAACTGGAATCAATAGTGTAATATCTGCCCCGGGCGGTTCACATTTCCTGTCTAACTCAGGCAGGGGGGTCAATGCTGAGTGTGTGAACTGGAATCAATAGTGAAATATCTGCCCCAGGCGGTTCACATTTCCTGTCTAACTCAGGCAGGGGGGTCAATGCTGACTGTATGAACTGGAATCAATAGTGAAATATCTGCCCCGGGCGGTTCACATTTCCTGTCTAACTCAGGCAGGGGGGTCAATGCTGAGTGTGTGAACTGGAATCAATAGTGAAATATCTGCCCCGGGCGGTTCACATTTCCTGTCGAACCCAGGCAGGGGGGTCAATGCTGAGTGTGTGAACTGGAATCAATAGTGAAATATCTGCCCCGGGAGGTTCACATTTCCTGTCTCACTCAGGCAGAGGGGTCAATGCTGAGTGTGTGAACTGGAATCAATAGTGAAATATCTGCCCCGGGCGGTTCACGTTTCCTGTCTAACTCAGCAGGGGGGTCAATGCTGTGTGTGTGAACTGGAATCAATAGTGAAATATCTGCCCCGGGCGGTTCACATTTCCTGTCTAACTCAGGCAGGGGGGTCAATGCTGAGTGTGTGAACTGGAATCAATAGTGAAATATCTGTCCCGGGCGGTTCACATTTCCTGTCTAACTGAGGCAGGGGGATCAATGCTGAGTGTGTGAACTGGAATCAATAGTGAAATATCTGCCCCGGGCGGTTCACATTTCCTGTCTAACTCAGGCAGGGGGGTCAATGCTGAGTGTGTGAACTGGAATCAATAGTGAAATATCTGCCCCGGGCGGTTCACATTTCCTGTCTAACTCAGGCAGGGGGATCAATGCTGAGTGTGTGAACTGGAATCAATAGTGAAATATCTGCCCCGGGCGGTTCACATTTCCTGTCTAACTCAGGCAGGGGGGTCAATGCTGAGTGTGTGAACTGGAATCAATAGTGAAATATCTGTCCCGGGCGGTTCACATTTCCCGGCAACCGGCATCACAGAGATCATGATTTCTAAATTCAATGTTGGGCCCAAAAAACATTTCCATAGTTAATTAGTTGTTGTGTTTCTTCAACATGTGATGTTCCCGTAGCTAATCTTTATTCAAAATCATCCCCCTAAAACTGTATAAAACTCTCTGAGCTCTCTGCTCAAACTGCAGATCGAGCTGAAGGTGCTGAGGGGCATTCAGTGAATTCACCAGTGACCTGTACCGACACCAAGATGCTGAGAATCGTCTTAACCGTGTGTGTCCTCTTCTGGAACCAACTCGCTGCACAGGATGCGGTAGACAAGGTGATCGAACTCTGTGAACAAGAGCAATGCATTAAACCCGAAGTCATCATTGAGGACAAGGTGAGTATAGTTCAGAGTTCGCTGCATTCTGTAATATTTGTACCAGTGGAAATTATTTAATGGCTGTGTTTTTGGGTCGAGTCCCCTTTACTCTCTTTACTGTCAAACATCTGTCTGACTCAGGCAGGGAGGGTTGTCAATGCTGAGTGTGTGAACTGGAATAAACAGTGAAATATCTGCCCCGGGCGGTTCACACATCCCGGGACCCGGCACTCACACAGTTAATGGTTTCTAAATTCAAGGCTGGGATCAGGAAAGTATTCTGAGGAGCAGAATCTATCTGTACTTTAGACACGGATTAATCAGGGATAGTCAGCGTGGAAGGTCTTTCTTGACAAATACAGTTGAATTATTTGAGGCGGTGAGCAGGAGTGTTGATGAGGGGAATGCATTTGGAGTGGTCGATATGGGCTTTAGCCAGGCTTTTGATAGGGTCCCTCGTGGCAGACTGATCCAGTCAGGGCCCATGGGACACAAGGCAAAGAGACACATTGGACCCACAATTGGCTGAGAGGCAGGAAGCTGAGGGTGGTCTCTGAAGGCAGAGGGCAGGTTAATAGGGGGGTAGAAAAGGCAAATGGGACACTGGCTTTTCTCAATCGGGACAGAGATTACAAAAGCAGGGAGGTGATGTTGGAGTTGTACAGAACATTGGTGAGGACACAGCTGGAGTACTGTGTGTAATTCTGGGCACCACATTATAGGAAGGAGGGGGTGCTGGAGGGGGTGCAGAGGAGATTCACCAGGATGGTGCCTGGGACGGAACATTTCAGTTATGAAGAGAGGTTGGGGCTTGGGTTGTTTTCGCTGGAGCAGAGAAGACTGAGGGGCGATCTGATCGAGGTGGACAAGATTATGAGGGGCATGGACAGGATAATAATAATAATCATTATTATTGTCACAAGTAGGTTTTTACATTAACACTGCAATGAAGTTACTGTGAAAATCCCCTAGTCGCCACATTCCGGCACCTGTTCGGGTACACAGAGGGAGAATTCAGAATGTCCAATTCACCTACAGCACGTCTTTCGGGACTTGTGGGAGGAAACCGGAGCACCCGGAGGAAACCCACGCAGACACGGGGAGAACGTGCAGACGCCACACAGACAGTGACCCAAGCCGGGAATCGAACCTGGGACCCTGGCGCTGTGTAGCAACAGTGCTAACCACTGTGATACCGTGACGTCCCACGCTCGACCCCTCCCCAACACTCCCCACACAACCCCACCGCCGTCCCCTCCCCGAAACCCCCCCAACCCCGACCCCCAAACTCTCCCCAACATTCCCCCCACACCCCCTACCCCTCCCTGACACTCCCCACCCCCCACCTCCGACCCCTCCCCGACACTCCCCACCCCCACCCCCGACCCCTCCCCGACACTCCACTCCCCCACCTCCAACCCCTCCCCGACACTCCACCCCACCGCCGTCCCCTCCCCGACACCCCCCAACCCCGACCCCCAAACTCTCCCCGACACTTCCCCACAACCCCTCACCCCCGACCCCTCACCAACGCACCCCCCCACCCCCCACCCGACCCCTTCCCGACACTCCACCCCAGACCCGACCCCTCCACAACACTCCCCCCACACCCCCTACCCCCTCCCAGATGCTCCCCACCCCCGACCCCTCCCCGACACTCCCCACCCCCACCCCTCCCCGACACTCCCCCCTCCCTGACCCCTCCCCAACACTCCCACCTCCCCCGACCCCTCCCCGACACTCTCCCATCCCGAACCCTCCCCGACACTCCCCACCCCCACCCCTCCCCGACACTCCCCCCTCCCTGACCCCTCCCCAACACTCCCACCTCCCCCGACCCCTCCCCGACACTCCCCCATCCCGAACCCTCCCCGACACTCCCCACCCCCACCCCTCCCCGACACTCCCCCCTCCCTGACCCCTCCCCAACACTCCCACCTCCCCCGACCCCTATCCGACACTCCCCCCTCCCGACCCCTCCCTGACACTCCCCCCTCCCGACCCCTCCCCGACACTCCCCCACCCCCGACTCCTCCCCGACACTCCCCACCCCCGACCCCTCCCCGACACTCCCCCCTCCCGACCCCTCCCCGACACTCCCCACCCGCCTACCCTCGACCCCTCCCCGACACTCCCCACCCCCGACCCCTCCCCGACACTCCCCCCTCCCGACCCCTCCCCGACACTCCCCACCCCCGACCCCTCCCCGGCACTCCCCCCTCCCGACCCCTCCACGACACCCCCCTCCCGATCCCTCCCCGACACTCCCCACCCTCGACCCCTCCCCGACACTCCCCACCCCCGACCCCTCCCCGACACTCCCCCCTCCCGACCCCTCCCCGACACTCCCCACCCGCCTACCCTCGACCCCTCCCCGACCCTCCCCACCCCCGACCCCTCCCCGACACTCCCCCCTCCCGACCCCTCCCCGACACTCCCCACCCCCGACCCCTCCCCGACACTCCCCCCTCCCGACCCCTCCCCGACACACCCCCCCTCCCGACCCCTCCCCGACACTCCCCACCCCCGACCCCTCCCCGACACTCCCCACCCCCGACCCCTCCCCGACACCCCCCACCCCCGACCCCTCCCCGACACTCCCCCCTCCCGACCCCTCCCCGACACTCCCCACCCCCGACCCCTCCCCGACACTCCCCACCCCCGACCCCTCCCCGACACTCCCCCCTCCCGACCCCTCCCCGACACCCCCGCCTCCCAACCACTCCCCGACACTCCCCACCCTCGACCCCTCCCCGACACTCCCCACCCCCGACCCCTCCCCGACACTCCCCCCCTCCCGACCCCTCCCCGACACTCCCCACCGCCGACCACTCCCCGACATTCCCCACCCCGACCCCTCCCCGACACTCCCACCTCCCCCGACCCCTATCCGACACTCCCCCCCTCCCGACCCCTCCCTGACACTCCCCCCTCCCGACCCCTCCCCGACACTCCCCACCCCCGACTCCTCCCCGACACTCCCCACCCCCGACCCCTCCCCGACACTCCCCCCTCCCGACCCCTCCCCGACACTCCCCACCCGCCTACCCTCGACCCCTCCCCGACACTCCCCACCCCCGACCCCTCCCCGACACTCCCCCCTCCCGACCCCTCCCCGACACTCCCCACCCCCGACCCCTCCCCGGCACTCCCCCCTCCCGACCCCTCCACGACACCCCCCTCCCGATCCCTCCCCGACACTCCCCACCCTCGACCCCTCCCCGACACTCCCCACCCCCGACCCCTCCCCGACACTCCCCCCTCCCGACCCCTCCCCGACACTCCCCACCCGCCTACCCTCGACCCCTCCCCGACCCTCCCCACCCCCGACCCCTCCCCGACACTCCCCCCTCCCGACCCCTCCCCGACACTCCCCACCCCCGACCCCTCCCCGACACTCCCCCCTCCCGACCCCCTCCCCGACACACCCCCCTCCCGACCCCTCCCCGACACTCCCCACCCCCGACCCCTCCCCGACACTCCCCACCCCCGACCCCTCCCCGACACCCCCCACCCCCGACCCCTCCCCGACACTCCCCCCTCCCGACCCCTCCCCGACACTCCCCACCCCCGACCCCTCCCCGACACTCCCCACCCCCGACCCCTCCCCGACACTCCCCCCTCCCGACCCCTCCCCGACACCCCCGCCTCCCAACCACTCCCCGACACTCCCCACCCTCGACCCCTCCCCGACACTCCCCACCCCCGACCCCTCCCCGACACTCCCCCCTCCCGACCCCTCCCCGACACTCCCCACCGCCGACCACTCCCCGACATTCCCCACCCCGACCCCTCCCCGACACTCCCCCCTCCCGACCCCTCCCCGACACTCCCCCCTCCCGACCCCTCCCCGACACTCCCCACCCCCGACCCCTCCCCGACACTCCCCACCCCCGACCCCTCCCCGACACTCCCCACCCGCCTACCCTCGACCCCTCCCCGACACTCCCCACCCCCGACCCCTCCCCGACACTCCCCCCCTCCCGACCCCTCCCCGACACTCCCCACCCCCGACCCCTCCCCGACACTCCCCCCTCCCGACCCCTCCCCGACACTCCCCACCCCCGACCCCTCCCCGACACTCCCCACCCCCAACCCCTCCCCGACACTCCCCACCCCCGACCCCTCCCCGACACTCCCCCCTCCCGACCCCTCCCCGACACTCCCCACCCGCCTACCCTCGACCCCTCCCCGACATTCCCCACCCCGACCCCTCCCCGACACTCCCCCCTCCCGACCCCTCCCCGACACTCCCCACCCCCGACCCCTCCCCGACACTCCCCCCTCCCGACCCCTCCCCGACACTCCCCACCGCCGACCCCTCCCCGACACTCCCCCCTCCCGACCCCTCCCCGACACTCCCCACCCCCGACCCCTCCCCGACACTCCCCACCCCCGACCCCTCCCCGACACTCCCCCCTCCCGACCCCTCCCCGACACTCCCCACCCGCCTACCCTCGACCCCTCCCCGACACTCCCCACCCCCGACCCCTCCCCGATACTCCCCATCCTCCTACCCTCGACCCCTCCACAACGCTCCCCACCCCCCATCCCCGACACTCCCCACTCCCCCCCACCCCAACCCCTGACCCCCCCGACACCATATCCGACCCTGCCCTCCCTACCCTGGGCGGCCTCCTCCCCGGCAAAGGCCCCTCCCACAGCCGCGGCAGTGCCGTCGCGACATCTCTGACGTCCCCCCCACGCCGACCCCTACCTCCTCCTTGGAATCCCGGCCGTGGTCTCCACCATCGTGGCCCTCCCGTGACTTTGCCCCCTTGGCCCCCGGAGGACCCGGAGGAAACCCACACAGACACGGGGAGAAGGTGCAGACTCCACACAGACAGTGACCCAGCGGGGAATCGAACCTGGGACCCTGGAGCTGTGAAGCCATCTGAGCCCATCCGAAGCTCAAACCCACTCCCCTCACACCAGACCCCCACCCTACACCCCAGAAAAGCAGCCCCCACACACCGGATTGTGTGTGTGCCCCCCCCCCAACCCACAACAACAGGGGTGGTACAACTCCCCAGGGACCCCTGTGATAGGGAGACCCCCCCCCACAGAGACCCTTGTGATAGGGAGACCCCCCCCACAGAGACCCCGTGATAGGGAGACCCCCACAGAGACCCCTGTGATAGGGAGACCCCCCCCCCACAGAGACCCCGTGATAGGGAGACCCCCACAGAGACCCCTGTGATAGGGAGACCCCCCCCCCCACAGAGACCCTTGTGATAGGGAGACCCCCCCCCACAGAGACCCCGTGATAGGGAGACCCCCACAGAGACCCCTGTGATAGGGAGACCCCCCCCCACAGAGATCCCGTGATAGGGAGACCCCCACAGAGACCCCTGTGATAGGGAGACCCCCCCACAGAGACCCCAGTGATAGGGAGACCCCCCCCCCACTGAGACACCTGTGATAGGGAGACCCCCCCACAGTGACCCCGTGATAGGGAGACCCCCCCCCACTGAGACACCTGTGATAGGGAGACCCCCCCACAGTGACCCCGATAGGGAGACCCCCCCCCACTGAGACACCTGTGATGGGGAGACCCCCCTCAGTGACCCCGTGATAGGGAGACCTCCCGCACAGAGACCCCTGTGATAGGGAGACCCCCCACACAGAGACCCCTCTGATAGGGAACGCCACCCCACAGGGACCCCTGTGATAGAGAGACCCCCCACAAAGAGGCCCCTGTGATCGGGAGATCCCCCCACAGAGACGCCTGTGATAGGGAGACCCACCCCCACAGAGGCCCCTGTGATTGGGAGACCCCCCCCACAGAGACCCCTGTGATAGGGAGACCCCCCCACAGAGACCCCTGTGATATAGAGACCCCCACCCCACAGAGACCCCTGTAATATGGAGACCCCCCCACAGAGACCCCTGTGGTAGGGAGACCCACCCCCCCCACAGAGACCCCTGTGATAGGGAGACCCCCCCCACAGAGACCCCTGTGATAGGGAGACCCCCCCCACAGAGACCCCTGTGATAGGGAGACCCCCCCCCCCCACAGACAACCCTGTGATATGGAGACCCCCACCCCACAGAGACCCCTGTAATAGGGAGACCCCCCCACAGAGACCTCTGTGATAGGGAGACCCCCCCCCCCACAGACAACCCTGTGATATGGAGACCCCCACCCCACAGAGACCCCTGTAATAGGGAGACCCCCCCACAGAGACCCCTGTGATAGGGAGGCCCCCCCACAGTGTCCCCTGTGATAGGGAGGCCCCCCCACAGTGTCCCCTGTGATAGGGAGACTTCCCCCCACCCACAGGGAGCCCCCCCCCCCCACAGAGACCCCAGTGATAGGGAGACCCCCCCTACTGAGACACCTGTGATAGGGAGACCCCTCACAGTGACCCCGTGATAGGGAGACCCCCCCCCACTGAGACACCTGTGATAGGGAGACCCCTCACAGTGACCCCGTGATAGGGATACCCCCACACAGAGACCCCTCTGATAGGGAACGCCACCCCACAGGGACCCCTGTGATATGGAGACCCCCCCCCCCCACAGAGACCCCTGTAATAGGGAGACCCCCCACAGAGACCCCTGTGATAGGGAGACCCCCACACAGAGACGCCTGTGATAGGAAGATCCCCCCCCACAGAGACCCCTGTGATAGGGAGACCCCCCCCCAGAGAACCCTGTGATACAGAGACCCCTCCCCCACAGAGACCCCTGTGATAGGGAGACCCCCCTCCCACAGTGTCCCCTGTGATAGGGAGACTTCCCCCCACCCACAGAGACCCCTGTGATAGGGAGCCCCCCCCCCCAGAGACCCCTGTGATAGGGAGCCCCCCCCCCAGAGACCCCTGTGATAGGGAAAGCCCCCCCCCCACAGAGACCCCTGTGATAGGGAGACCCCTCCACAGAGACCCCTGTGATAGGGAGCCCCCCCCCCAGAGACCCCTGTGATAGGGAGACCCCCCCACAGAGACCCCTGTGATAGGGAAAACCCCCCCCACAGAGACCCCTGTGACAGTGAGCCCCCCCCCCGGGTCCCCTGCAATGGGCAGCTCAGGGGGCCGCACGATGTGTGCACCGGGGCCAATGGGCACGGGACTGATCGTGTCCATGTTCACCAACTAGACGGGGGGGGGGAATCTGTCCTGGGGCACGGACACCGCCTCCCACCCCCAGGCCCCCACATCCCCCGCCTGCCGCTCGGTGATACATACCTGCGGCGCTCCGAGCTGGGGGCCCTGGGTTGGCAGTAACAGCGGGTCGGAGCCATGGGATGGAGGGTGATGACAGCCCGCTCTGCCATGAGCTCCGTGCTCCACATCGTTTGACAATGTCTGCCTCATGCCCACGGTCGCACCTTCCACCTGGGTGAACCCTGCATGCCAGCTGGCCAGTCCATCACACGGTCGGTGGGGTGGGAGGTGGGGGGTGGGGGGGGAGTGTACCGTGGGGAGCCCTCGCCACCCACAACATCCGCCCATTCCCCCCCCCCCCCCCACCTCACCTCCTCTGTGGCCCGCCCAGACCAGCCCACCCCTCACACCCTGACAGAGCACCGAGGCCGGTTGGAACGGTGTGAACTGGTGTTTAATGTGAAAACCCGAAACCCTAACTCGAAACTGTGCCCTGCACCCGTGCCAACTTAACTGGTGTCTAACGTTCTGGCCTTCCAGCCCTAACACTGCGCCTAGGTAGTTCCCCAGACGGTACAGCAGGAGTGGAGGAGGCCCTGCTGTGATTCCCGCCCTGCCACCTGGGTCCCGGTTGGCGGGTGCCTTCTGGGGCGATCGGGCCTGGATGGGCCCGGCTCCTGCCCGTGTGTCCCAGGTGGTGTGGTGCCGGCCTGTTCTGCCTGCTGCCCACTGGAGGCTCCAGGGACAGGAGGGGTGGAGTTTGGGGCTGCGGTGTTCTGATACCTCCCCTGCGGGAGTCTCCGGCACAGCCCCAGCACCTCCTCCTCCCTCGGGGTGCCCGGTGGCCCCCAGGCATCTCCATAGGACTAGGGTGCGGGTAATCCCTGAGAAAACCCCGCCACCTGGCACTGCCAGTCCTGGAGGCCCACTCTGGCCTCGACCAGGGTACGCACGCTCGCACCGGATCCAAAACAGGACGTCCATTCCTTGGAGATGATGCAGTGAAGATTCACTGGGTTGATTCCTGGGTCACAGAGTTGTCCAATACTGAAAGGAATCATATTGTCGGGAACTCTCTGGAATTTAGGAGAATGAGAGCGATCTCATTGAAACAGACAAGATAACAAGGTAAATTTAGGATTCCAGGTTCCTCGGGGTGTAGTATAATGGAGTATATTCGGACAGGTCCTGTGAAGGGTTAACCCTGTGATGTCACTAGCAGGAAGTGACATATACTCGTGATCTGAGAGTCTCGCAGAAAGCAGCACGAAAAGAAGCTCGTGTCGGGGGGGTCCCGGGAATTGTATAGCCAGCTATACGAGTCGGAACCCCCGGATGGGGGGGAGGGCATGAATCAATTCCTGGGGAGTGTAGTTTTTACCTCACCACTATTCTTAGAATTTCCCTCGATACCAGAAAAGGGTCAATATATTCGTTTTTATTAGACAATTTTTTAGATTTTAGATTTTAGATTTTAGAGTACCCAATTCATTTTTTCCAATTAAGGGGCAATTTAGCGTGGCCAATCCACGTAGCTTGCACAGTTTTGGGTTGTGGGGGTGAAACCCACACAGACACGGGGAGAACGTGCAAACTCCACACGGACAGTGACCCAGAGCCGGGATCGAACCCGGGACCTCAGCGCCGTGATGCAGCAGTGCTAACCCACTGTGCCACCGTGATGCCCGGGTCAATATATTCTAACTGGTGAGCAGGGATTTGAACTCCCTGACTCCTATGCAGACTTAAGCGGGTGCTATTCGGGTCAAACTAATGTTTCAAGTTATCCCCCGGCATAACCTGTATCTTCAGAGAAGAATTTTATTTACTTACCACCTAGGAGCTCACCTACGGGTCCGGCTTGCTAAGTAAAGTACAGTAAACTTACAAAATGGTAATAATAACCACTCTTTCAGGTTAACAACTTGAACTTAACTTTACTTTCACGTTAAAAAGATTAAATTACTTTTGTTAGAAAGGCAAATAAGGTCTTGTCTTGTGGGGACCAGTTGCAGACTTTAAGTCTTTCTTGACAATCAGTTAATTTTGGATCTTCTGCTAGTTTCTCTGGGTTGCTCGGTCCTCCGATGGTGCTTTCCCGTCACCGAGTAAGGTTCTGTCTCTCTCTGAGTTCTCTCTGAGTTCTGGTAGTTCCTGCTCTGGTCTCTGGGTTTATATTCTCTTTCTCACAGTTATTATGTTTTTATGGCTTTCTCATAAAGTAACCTTTATTTCACTTGGATTATAAAATGTATCTTTGATCTAAACCCTGCGATCTCGCCGGCTCGCCGGCTCGGTGCTCCTCAAGCCCTGTGGTGGTGGCAGCCCTGAGGGTGTGGGGGCAATGGAGGCAGCATATGAGACTGGAGGGGGCATCAGTGTGGTCACCGATCTGTGACAATCCCCGGTTTGTCCCGGGGGGGCTGGATGGGGGCTTTAAGGTATGGCAGCAGGCAGGGATTGAGAGGTTTGGGGATCTATTCATCCAGGAGGGCTTCCCGACCTTGGAGACATTAGAGCAGGAGTTTGACTTGCCGGGTGGGAACGGGTTTCGGTATCTTCAAGTGCGGGACTTTGTACGGAGGCAGGTCCCAAGCTTTCCTCGCCTCCCCCTGAGGGGACTACAGGATAAAGTGCTGTCAAAAACAGGGATTGGAGTGGGAAGGTTTCGTAGATATACAGGGAATTGTTAGGGTGGGAAGGGGCCCCTGTCAGAGAGGTGAAGAGGAAGTGGGAAGAGGAGCTCGGAGGGGAGCTGGGAACTGAACTGTGGGAAAAGCTTTGAAAAGGGTGAATGCATCCTCGTCCTGAGCTAGACTCAGCTTGGTTCAGTTCAAGGTGGCCCACAGGGCCCACATAACGGTAGCCCGGATGAGTAGGTTCTTCGAGGAGGTGGAGGACAGATGTGGGCGGTGTGGGGGTAGCCCTGCCAACTATGTCCATATGTTTTGGGCATGTCCGAAACTGAGGGAATTCTGCCAGGGATTTGCGGATGTTATGTCGAAGTCCGGGAAGGTAGGGTAACTCTGAGTCCAGAATTAACAATATTTGGGGTGTCGGAGGATCCGGGGGCACGGGGGGGGGGGGGGAGGGAGGCTGATATTCTGGCCTCCTCCTCCCTGGTGTCCCGGAGATGGATCTTGCTGAGATGGAGGGACTCGGAGCCTCCGAAGTCAGGAGTGTGGGTCAGCGATATGGTAGAGTTTCTCAGTCTGGAGAAAATCAAGTTCGCTCTGAGAGGATCAATACAGGGATTGGCCCGGAGTGGGCAGCCGTTCATCGATTTCTTTGACAAACATTGAACGTCAGCAGTAAGGGGGAAAGGGAAAAGGGGGGGAGGGGAGGAAAACAGAAGGCAGGGGAATGTTAAATAAGGACAGGGAGCTTAGTCTCCGGGTAATTGGGGACAGGGCGGGAGAAGAGGGGGACGTGGTTTATTATTTGTTCTTTTAGGGGGTATTTTGTGCGTCAACCCGCGCGATTGTTTTAGAAATGTCAATATGTTAAATTGTGAAAATTACAAATGCTTCAATAAAATATTTTCTAAAAAAAAGGCTTGAGGAGTTATTGGGCCGATTCCAGCTCCTATTTCTTATGGTCCAATGACATTGTTTTATTTTCACCTGGATTAGTGCCTGGATACGAGGACCAATTCCTAACCCATTGAAACCTTTCTGTTTCAATAATGTGGTAAAACAGCCAAAGGGAAACACAATTACTGGACATGATTCAGTGTCGATGGCCTTCCAGAACATTCTCCACATTTGTTTTCATTGAAAGCCCAAGGGGAAGGTGTGAGGCCCAATGGGCAGGATAACTCTAAAGTTGAAAGAGTGCATGAGGGGGTCAGGAAAATCAATCTGGAAGTGGTGATGCCAAGACTCCCATCAAAAATTCCAAACTCTTTTACCAGGTCAGTCCATGCAGGACATGAATACTGCTCCCACACCTGGGAACGAGGACAGTCCCCTCAACACTGATGTGTTTTGGTGCGAGTTCAGTTGTGTCACATGGTAATGGATTTTATTTTCTTGTTTTAGAATTATGTTGAGATGGAATTCAAATTTCGCCAATGGGTTCAAACTGAAGTTGATGCCGTGGATATTGAAAGTGCGCTGGCGATCGGTCAGGACAAACTATTCAGTTATGCACGTTGTGGGAATGTTGCAGGTATGTCAGATGTTCCTTCAAAGTAACAACAGATTATAAAACAGCCACTCACTCTTTAACCTGTCACGTTTGAAACTTTCTGTACAGACTGACACACTGAGCAAAGAATTGTCAATCCCAGAGCGTTCCTCGCTCACATGTGACTAGTGGGTTGAGGCGCTATTTGGGCTACTTACACACATAGAAACAAACCGAGAAAATAGAAGCAGGAGGAGGCCATTCGGCCCCTTGAGCCTGCTCCGCCATTCATTCTGATCATGGCTGATCATCAAGTTCCTGCCTTCCCCCCATATCCCATGATCTCCTGAGCCCTACTTCTTTGATACCTTCAGGCTTTATGTTTCCAGAATCGGGGAAGGTTTCCCACCTGTGCTGGGAGTGAGATTCCAGCTGTGGTTGCTGAATTTCCCGAGTGTAATAAAGGCTCCTTGTCAGGCATCAACCCGCTCTTGGAGTCGACATGAACCCTTGTGGAAGCTGAGAAACTGCATCTCTCTCAGCTCAGTGGATGCTGCGGGAATGCTGGCTCCTGTCTGAGACTCAGTGACAGGAAATTCTACCTTGTTAAAGAGAAATCCTGTGTAACTAGCTGCGTCCAGTTATTTAATGGTTAATGGTGGTTGAGGGTGAATGTTTAATGGTTAATGGTGGTTGAGGGTGAATGTTTAATGGTTAATGGTGGTTGAGGGTGAATAATTAATGGTTAATGGTGGTTGTGGGTGAATGTTTAATGGTTAATGGTGGTTGAGGGTGAATGTTTAATGGTTAATGGTGGTTGAGGGTGAATGTTTAATGGTTAATGGTGGTTGAGGGTGAATGTTTAATGGTTAATGGTGGTTGAGGGTGAATGTTTAATGGTTTATGTGGTTGAGGTTGAATGTTTAATGGTTAATGGTGGTTGAGGGTGAATGTTTAATGGTTAATGATGGTTGAGGGTGAATGTTTAATGGTTAATGGTGGTTGAGGGTGAATGTTTAATGGTTAATGTGGTTGAGGTTGAATGTTTAATGGTTAATGGTGGTTGAGGGTGAATGTTTAATGGTTAATGGTGGTTGAGGGTGAATGTTTAATGGTTAATGATGGTTGAGGGTGAATGTTTAATGGTTAATGGTGGTTGAAGGTGAATGTTTAATGGTTAATGGTGGTTGAGGGTGAATGTTTAATGGTTAATGGTGATTGAGGGTGAATGTTTAATGGTTTATGGTGGTTGAGGGTGAATGTTTAATGGTTTATGGTGGTTGAGGGTGAATGTTTAATGGTTAATGTGGTTGAGGTTGAATGTTTAATGGTTAATGATGGTTGAGGGTGAATGTTTAATGGTTAATGGTGGTTGAGGATGAATGTTTAATGGTTAATGATGGTTGAGGGTGAATGTTTAATGGTTAATGGTGGTTGAAGGTGAATGTTTAATGGTTTATGGTGGTTGAGGGTGAATGTTTAATGGTTAATGGTGGTTGAGGGTGAATGTTTAATGGCTAATGGTGGTTGAGGGTGAATGTTTAATGGTTAATGGTGGTTGAGGGTGAATGTTTAATGGTTCATGGTGGTTGACGGTGAATGTTTAATGGTTAATGATGATTGAGGGTGAATGTTTAATGGTTTATGGTGGTTGAGGGTGAATGTTTAATGGTTAATGGTGGTTGAGGGTGAATGTTTAATGGTTAATGGTGGTTGAGGGTGAATGTTTATTGGTTAATGGTTGTTGAGGGTGAATGATTAATGGTTAATGGTGGTTGAGGGTGAATGTTTAATGGTTAATGGTGGTTGAGGGTGAATGTTTAATGATTTATGGTGGTTGAGGGTGAATGTTTAATGGTTAATGGTGGTTGAGGATGAATGTTTAATGGTTAATGGTGGTTGAGGGTGAATGTTTCATGGTTAATGGTGGTTGAGGGTGAATGTTTAATGATTTATGATGGTTGAGGGTGAATGTTTAATGGTTAATGGTGGTTGAGGGTGAATGTTTCATGGTTAATGGTGGTTGAGGGTGAATGTTTAATGGTTTATGATGGTTGAGGGTGAATGTTTAATGGTTAATGGTGGTTGAGGGTGAATGTTTAATGGCTAATGGTGATTGAGGGTGAATGTTTAATGGTTAATGGTGGTTGAGGGTGAATGTTTAATGGTTAATGGTGATTGTGGGTGAATGTTTAATGGTTAATGGTGGTTGAGGATGAATGTTTAATGGTTAATGGTGGTTGAGGGTGAATGTTTAATGATTTATGGTGGTTGAGGGTGAATGTTTAATGGTTAATGGTGATTGAGGGTGAATGTTTAATGGTTAATGGTGATTGAGGGTGAATGTTTAATGGTTAATGGTGGTTGAGGATGAATGTTTAATGGTTAATGGTGATTGAGGGTGAATGTTTAATGGTTAATGGTGGTTGAGGATGAATGTTTAATGGTTAATGGTGGTTGAGGGTGAATGTTTAATGGTTAATGGTGATTGAGGGTGAATGTTTAATGGTTTATGGTGATTGAGGGTGAATGTTTAATGGTTAATGGTGGTTGAGGGTGAATGTTTAATGGTTAATGGTGGTTGAGGGTGAATGTTTAATGATTTATGGTGGTTGAGGGTGAATGTTTAATGGTTAATGGTGTTTGAGGGTGAATGTTTAATGGTTAATGCTGGTTGAGGGTGAATGTTTAATGGTTAATGGTGGTTGAGGGTGAATGTTTAATGGTTTATGGTGGTTGAGGGTGAATGTTTAATGGTTAATGGTGGTTGAGGTGAATGTTTAATGGTTAATGGTGGTTGAGGGTGAATGTTTAATGGTTTATGGTGGTTGAGGGTGAATGTTTAATGGTTAATACAAAGAAGAACAAAGAGCAAAGGAATGTACAGCACAGGAACAGGCCCTTCGGCCCTCCAAGCCCGTGCCGACCATGCTGCCCGACTAAACTACAATCTTCTACACTTCCTGGGTCCGTATCCCTCTATTCCCATCCTATTCATATATTTGTCAAGATGCCCCTTAAATGTCACTATCGTCCCTGCTTCCACCACCTCCTCCGGTAGCGAGTTCCAGGCACCCACTACCCTCTGCGTAAAAAACTTGCCTCGTACATCTACTCTAAACCTTGCCCCTCTCACCTTAAACCTATGCCCCCTAGTAATTGACCCCTCTACCCTGGGGAAAAGCCTCTGACTATCCACTCTGTCTATGCCCCTCATAATTTTGTATACCTCTATCAGGTCGCCCCTCAACCTCCTTCGTTCCAGTGAGAACAAACCGAATTTATTCAATCGCTCCTCATAGCTTATGCCCTCCATACCAGGCAACATTCTGGTAAATCTCTTCTGCACCCTCTCTAAAGCCTCCACATCCTTCTGGTAGTGTGGCGACCAGAATTGAACACTATACTCCAAGTGTGGCCTAACTAAGGTTCTATACAGCTGCAACATGACTTGCCAATTCTTATACTCAATGCCCCGGCCAATGAAGGCAAGCATGCCGTATGCCTTCTTGACTACCTTCTCCACCTGTGTTGCCCCTTTCAAAGAACAAAGAACAAAGAAATGTACAGCACAGGAACAGGCCCTTCGGCCCTCCAAGCCCGTGCCGACCATACTGCCCGACTAAGCTACAATCTTCTACACTTCCTGGGTCCGTATCCTTCTATTCCCATCCTATTCATATATTTGTCAAGATGCCCCTTAAATGTCCCTATCGTCCCTGCCTCCACTACCTCCTCCGGTAGTGAGTTCCAGGCACCCACTACCCTCTGCGTAAAACACTTGCCTCGTACATCTACTCTAAACTTTGCCCCTCTCACCTTAAACCTATGCCCCCTAGTAATTGACCCCTCTACCCCGGGGAAAAGCCTCTGACTATCCACTCTGTCTATGCCCCTCATAATTTTGTATACCTCTATCAGGTCGCCCCTCAACCTCCTTCGTTCCAGTGAGAACAAACCGAGTTTATTCAATCGCTCCTCATAGCTGATGCCCTCCATACCAGGCAACATTCTGGTAAATCTCTTCTGCACCCTCTCTAAAGCCTCCACATCCTTCTGGTAGTGTGGCGACCAGAATTGAACACTATACTCCAAGTGTGGCCTAACTAAGGTTCTAATAACCTGTGGACCTGTATTTCAATAACCTGTGGACCTGTACTCCTAGATCTCTTTGACTTTCTATACTCTTGAGGGTTCTACCATTCACCGTATATTCCCTACCTGCATTAGACCTTCCAAGATGCATTACCTCACATTTGTCCGGATTAAACTCCATCTGCCATCTCTCCGCCCAAGTCTCCAGACAATCTAAATCCTGCTGTATCCTCTGACAGTCCTCATCGCTATCCGCAATTCCACCAACCTTTGTGTCGTCTGCAAACTTACTAATCAGACCAGTTACATTTTCCTCCAAATCATTTATATATACTACAAAGAGCAAAGGTCCCAGCACTGATCCCTGTGGAACACCACTGGTCACAGCCCTCCAATTAGAAAAGCATCCTTCCATTGCATGGTGGTTAATGGTGGTTGAGGGTGAATGTTTAATGGTTAATGGTGGTTGAGGGTGAATGTTTAATGGTTAATGGTGGTTGAGGGTGAATGTTTAATGGTTAATGGTGGTTGAGGGTGAATGTTTAATGGTTAATGGTTGTTGAGGTTGAATGTTTAATGGTTTATGGTGGTTGAGGGTGAATGTTTAATGGTTTATGGTGGTTGAGGGTGAATGTTTAATGGTTTCTGGTGGTTGAGGGGGAATGTTTAATAGTTAATGTTGATTGAGGGTGAATGTTTAATGGTTTATGGTGGTTGAGGGTGAATGTTTAATGGTTAATGGTGGTTGAGGGTGAATGTTTAATGGTTAATGTTGATTGAGGGTGAATGTTTAATGGTTTATGGTTGTTGAAGGTGAATGTTTAATGGTTAATGGTGATTGAGGGTGAATGTTTAATGGTTAATGGTGGTTGAGGGTGAATGTTTAATGGTTTATGGTGATTGAGGGTGAATGTTTAATGGTTCATGGTGGTTGAGGGTGAATGTTTAATGGTTAATGGTGGTTGAGGGTGAATGTTTAATGGTTCATGGTGGTTGAGGGTGAATGTTTATTGGTTAATGGTGGTTGAGGGTGAATGTTTAATGGTTTATGGTGATTGAGGGTGAATGTTTATTGGTTAATGGTGGTTGAGGGTGAATGTTTAATGGTTTATGGTGGTTGAGGGTGAATGTTTAATGGTTTATGGTTGTTGAAGGTGAATGTTTAATGGTTAATGGTGATTGAGGGTGAATGTTTAATGGTTAATGGTGGTTGAGGGTGAATGTTTAATGGTTTATGGTGATTGAGGGTGAATGTTTAATGGTTCATGGTGGTTGAGGGTGAATGTTTAATGGTTAATGGTGGTTGAGGGTGAATGTTTAATGGTTCATGGTGGTTGAGGGTGAATGTTTATTGGTTAATGGTGGTTGAGGGTGAATGTTTAATGGTTTATGGTGATTGAGGGTGAATGTTTAATGGTTTATGGTTGTTGAAGGTGAATGTTTAATGGTTAATGGTGGTTGAGGGTGAATGTTTAATGGTTAATGGTGATTGAGGGTGAATGTTTATTGGTTAATGGTGGTTGAGGGTGAATGTTTAATGGTTTATGGTGGTTGAGGGTGAATGTTTAATGGTTTATGGTGATTGTGGGTGAATGTTTAATAGTTAATGGTGGTTGAGGGTGAATGTTTAATGGTTAATGGTGGTTGAGGGTGAATGTTTAATGGTTTATGGTGGTTGAGGGTGAATGTTTAATGGTTAATGGTGGTTGAGGGTGAATGTTTAATGGTTTATGGTGGTTGAGGGTGAATGTTTAATGGTTTATGGTGATTGTGGGTGAATGTTTAATAGTTAATGGTGGTTGAGGGTGAATGTTTAATGGTTAATGGTGGTTGAGGGTGAATGTTTAATGGTTAATGGTGGTTGTGGGTGAATGTTTAATGGTTTATGGTGGTTGAGGGTGTACAATGATGTTATGTATGGAAACTTTCAAAACGAGTTTGACAAATTACCATTTTTACAACAGACTTAGCAAAATTTAAACTCATGTGATGGAAGGGGACGGCAGCACGGATCCAGAATTGATCCATTGATTGGTTGATTGATATTTATTGTCACATGTAACTCAGTACAGTGAAAAGTAGTTTTCTGCGGCCAGGGGAACAAATGGTACATCAACAAATAGTGATTGGTTACAGTGCAGAACAAGGCCAAACAAGAGCAGCATAGGGCGTCGTGAATAGTGTTCTTACAGGGAATAGATCAGTCCGAGGGGGAGTCGTTGAGGAGTCTTGTAGCTGTGGGGAAGAAGCTGTTTCTATGTCTGGATGTGCGGGTCTTCAGACTTCTGTACCTTCTGCATGATGGAAGGGTCTGGAAGAAGGCAATGCCTGGGTGGGAGGGGTCTCTGATAATGCTGCCTGCCTTCCTGAGGCAGCGGGAGGTGTAGACAGAATCAATGTGGGGGGTGGCAAGCTGGTGTGATGCGTTGGGCTGAGTTCACCACACTCTGCAGTTTCTTGCGATCGTGGACTGAGCAGTTTCCATACCAGGCTGTGATGCAGCCGGATAGGATGCTCTCTATCGCACATCTGGAGACGTTTGTGAGAGTTGATGCAGATATGCAGAATTTCTTTAGCTTCCGTAGGAAGTAGACACGTTGTTGGGCTTTCTTGACTGTTGCATCAACGTGAGTGGACCAGGGCAGACTGTTGGTGATGGTGACCCCCAGGAACTTAAAGCTATCGACCATCTGGTTTAGGGGCTGGTTTAGCACAGTGGGCTAAACAGCTGGCTTGTAATGCCAAACAAGACCAGCAACACGGGTTCAATTCCCATACAGGCCTCCCCGAACAGATGCCGGAATGTGGCGACTAGGGGCTTTTCACAGTATCTTCATTGAAGCCTACTTGTGACAATAAGCGATTATTATTATTATCTCCCCTTCAGAGCCATTGATGCAGACGGGAGTGTGTGCCGTGCTGCGCTTCCTGCAGTCGCTGATCAGTTCCTTGGTCTTCCCAACATTTAGAGAGGTTGTTTTCGTTACACTATGCAACCAAGTGATCTCCCTCCTGTAGTCTGATTCGTCGTTGTTTGAGATACGGCCCACCACAGTCGTATCATCCGCAAACTTCCAGATTGAGTTGGAGTTAAATCTTGCCACACAGCCGTGTGTGTGCAGGGAGTACAGTAGAGGACTGAGCACACATCCTTGCGGGGCCCCGGTGTTGGGGACTATTGTGGAGGAGGGGCTGTTACCTATCCTGACAGATTGGGGTCTGTTGGTGAGGAAGTCGAGGCTCCAGCTGCACAGGGAGGGGTCAAGTCCAAGGTTGCGGAGTTTGGTTATTAGTCTTGTTGGGAGAATGGTGTTGAAGGCGGAGCTGTAGTCGATGAATAGCAGTCTTACACAGGTGTCCTTGTTGTCGAGGTGTTTGAGTGTTGATTGCAGAGCCAGGGAAACAGCATCTGCTGTGGACCGGTTGCGGTGATCGGCGAACTGCAGTGGATCGAGACCGTCTGGGAGGCTGGCGTGGATCCGTCTCATGACTGGCCGCTCGAAGCATTTCATGATAGCAGACGTCAGGGCCACCGGTCGGTAGTCGTTGAGGCAGGCTACCTTGTTCTTCTTTGGTGCTGGTATTGTGGTGGTCTTCGTGAAGGAGGTGGGGACCTCAGAGCGGGGGAGTGAGGTGGTGAAGATATCTGCGAATACACTCGCCAGCTGGTCTGCGCAGGCTCTGAGTGCTCGCCCAGGGACTCCGTCGGGGCTCGTCGCTTTCTGCGGATTCACTTTCAAGAAGGCAGCTCTTACCCCTGAGGCTGTAATAGTGGGTACGGGTGTGTACAGGGCTGTTGGGGCGGGAGGCACTGATACATTGGCTGACTGCTCAAAGCGGGCATTGAACCTGTTCAGTTCCTCGAGTAGAGATGCTCCAGCCCCAGATATTCCGCCCGGCCTTGCTTTGTAGCCTGTTATCTTGTGTAGGCCCGGCCATAGTCGCCGTGGGTGAGTGTCGTTGGCCTGGGACTCTGGTTTCATGTGGTATTGTCTTTTTGCATCCCCAATGGCTTTCCGTACGTCGTACCTGGATTTCTTATCGAGGTCAGGGGGGTCAGACTTGAACGCCTCAGTCCGGGACCTCAGCAGCGAGTGGGCCTTTTGGTTGAGCCGGGTTTCCGCTTGGGGAATACCCGTATTGTCTTCTTTGCGACACCGTCCTCGACATACTTCCTGGTGAAGTCTGTGACGGTGGTTGCGTATTCGTCCAGGTTCGCTGCCGGGGCCTTGAATATGGACCAGTCCACAGACTACAAGCAGTCGTGGAGAATGGCCTCAGATTCCTCGGACCAGCACTGCGCGGTTTTCCTGACTGGCTCAGCGCGCTGGAGTTGCTGTTTGTCAGCCGGAAGTAGGAATACCGACCTGTGGTCGGATTTGCCAAAGTGTGGTTGGGGAATGGAGCGGTCGGCCCCTTTGATGCCCGTGTAGCAGTGTCCAGCGTGTTCGCACCTCTGGTGGAGCAGGAGATATGTTGATGGAGTTTGGGTGGAACCTTCCTGAGGTTGGCCTGGTCGAAGTCTCCAGCCACGATTGTCAGGGCTTCGGGGTGATTTGTTTCTTGGTTGTTGATGGTGGAGTTAGTTCGTCACGTGCTGCTCTACATCCTGGCTACTTGTTCATTTGCATATTCCCTTAAAGTGATATCACAACATTTTCCACATCTCACCAAAGTGACCCTGCCCCCTCGCCTGTAACTTGTTACTCCCCGTAAGCTGATCACCCAGTTAAATGCCGTGTCTCTCTGTCTACAGGTACCATTATTCCTCTCGCTGCACCTTGGGGAGTTTTTGGATACTTGGAAAATGGCAAAATACAACAAAGATTCAGTGTGTTTGTCTGGATAGTTCCCGAAGTCAACAATCCACCGGAACCAACAGATCCAGCAGTTACATTACAAACTGGACCTCCTGTTGGGTACTATGCCAGGTGAGTTTAGTGACTGATATATTGGGATTGATGTTCCTTTCTGTCAGCTCTTGTATCAACATCAGCCTGGGGTGGGATTCTCCCGTTTTGAGACTAAGTGCTGTGGTGTGGGCAGGAATGTGGAGTGTTCCTGCTGCGGATTCTTGCCGGAAAACATTCTGAACCTTCCCACCCATCAGTAATTATTCCCCTGGGTGTTTTCCGCTGTTTTCAGCAGTGGGTCAGGCCTGGATGGTGTGTAGTCCGCCCTCCTGCCCGGGTGTCATATTGAAAAGATGTCCAACAACACTGAGCCATGTTGACAAAAGAAGGTGGACCTCCTGAAAATGCAGATCGATTTCCAGCAACATTGGTCACCCAGAAACAGGCCAGCAGGAGGACCCCCTCCAGAACACATAATACGGAAGATCCAAGGGCCCAATCTCCCCCAACCCACTGCTGTGGTGCTCCAGGGTCCAGGGTTGTGGGCGCTCTCCATCCTCAACTCTGTGGGCAGTGCCACGCATCCTGACTTTGGCACACTACATTGTGAAGAATGTTTCTCACACTGGCGTTTTTCCCACCGGAATGGCAGAGAATCTATCCTGGGGGGGCACCCCGAGGTCCCTCTGCTACTGCACTCTCTTTAGAACTGAGCCATTAAGTCTGGATAGACTCTCTCCACCCTTTCTGTAAAATGCATCACCTCACATTTCTCTGTGTTAAACTCTATCTGCCACTTGTCTGCCCATTTGGCCAGCTTCTCGATGATCTTACTCCAGCTGTGGACTAACTGACTGGTGCAGGAGGCTCAATGGGCTGAATGGTCAACTCCTGTCCCTGTTGTCCCGGCAACCGACTTTCCAAACAGGTTTTGTCGGGAGTATAAAAATTAAATCCTCTGTTCTTAATCCTGTTGCAGGGTTTTTGACAAGAAAGTTAATGAACAACAAACTGAAGAACGTGTGATTCAATTACTGAAGGATTTGGAACAAGACAACCAGCCCTTCAATAGCACATTTTTTGGCATCGGTTATTTTGACACACAAGGGTTAATGGAAATGGGTTTTATGAAGACAGGAGAATGAAGGTGTTCTGGAAGGTTCTGTACATTTCAAGACATCAAACAGTGAGATGTGCTTAACTCTATTCTAAAACTGTTTAACTTTCCATTGAGTTTAATCTGGAATACCGAGCATAGTTTAATCTCCTTCCCTCAAGAAGGACCTTTTGAGGGAACGCAATGTCTGTTGTGAAAATTAAATAAAAACAGAGACTCTTCAATCCGCTCCACCATTCAGGAAGATCATGGCTGATCTTCGACCTGAACTCCACCTTCCCACACTGTCCCTCGAGTGTGTAATCTGTCTGATAAACAGGGAATGCACTCCCACTAAACTCGGTTCATCCACCCTTAACTAAGGAGCCCAAACATCACCACATCATATTCTACCTGCCATGTTCTGAACCACTCACTGAACCAACCAAATGTGGAGCACACACGTGATCGTCCACCCACACGTGAACCGTACATGTGACTCCAGCCCTGATATATTTGACTGTCTCTGAATCCCGCCTGCTCTATTTCCCATTAATATTATTTATAATTAGGTCTCCCTTCAACATCTGAAATTCATTGCTGAACACGTCTCCACACTGCACAGATACAGGGCAAAACTCAATTGTACCGGGTGGTGGGCCCTCTATTGGGGAACGGAGATTAATCACTGCACTAATTTGCTTTTTCTGTAATCTTGCTTTCAATGAATTGTGAGACTGAGACTGAGATGATCCTAGTGACAGATATAGTTCCAGAATTTTCCATCTTCACACAGCCATGGAATATATTCATATTTATCCATCATACTGACCAGAATGTTTCAAGTTGATGTGAAAAGAGTTGGGATTTGTTACAGAGCACAGAGTATTGAAGCTGTTAAATGTGAAATCATGGAGTGATCAGATGTGGGACTGTTCCTGGGCTCTCTCACTCGGAGTTAGTTCCAGATGGAATTATTTAATTACAAGGGAATGTTTAAACTGTAAAGAGACAGTGTGTTCACCATTTGTAAAATAATGAGATTTTCATCACATCATCGGGAAGATTTTGCTTCAATGTTTGAATAGTTCTGTGTCCTGTGCTCTGAAATATAATGGGAATGGACCAGAGAACAGACTGTGTGGAATAGACACTGGACACTGTAGGAAGAACACGTCACTCACTGGAGAAACCTGCTAATGGAGACCACACCCTGTGTGGGCAGTAAAATATTCCCTTTTCCTGCCAGTCCTGAGAATCAAACACTGGACATTGTGGTGGGGATGATTAAAAAGGTTGTTTCTCAATCCGGTTTGGTCTGACTCAGATCAGTCCAAGTTCAGGAAACAGATGGGCCCAGGTCACGAAAGTGAAAGTGGGAGTTTTGTGACCCAGGTGTGAAGCAGCTTAAAACTGGTCCTTAAACCGGAGAAAGAATCCCAATCTAAAATTAGAATCCAGAGACTGAAGGTGGAATAAAGTTTCCATTCCGATCTCCTCAAACCCACAGTGGGAGCTGACTTTGGGAATATCGACAGACTGAATCTGTGACTGAGAAAATGATCGATTCAGATCTGACTCCCGTTAACAGGTGACCCATTCACAGGTTTGTCTGGTGCAGTAAATAATCCATCGTCTTCTAGTCTTTGTTTGTCTTTTGTTTTTCAAACTGCTGGGAATGGATTCTCACTGTGAAATAAAGAGGGTGATGCATTTACACATTTGGTCTCGTGTTAGATTCTTCCTCACAAATAAATCTGGGTCACTGATCACATCGCTACTTTCATATCAGATAAACTCTGCACATTTCAGTGAAATGATTCTGTTAAGATGTTGAGGTGTAAAGTTAAAGAATGAGAAAGAACGAAGAGACGGAGAGTAATTTATTGGGAGATGTGACACTTGGAGAGCGAGCTCCATATTGGTCAGGTGACAGCTCACACCGCGTGCAGTCCGACACTTCAATCTGTCACACTCCACTCTGAGCAGTCTTTCTAACTCTGTCAATGGGATATCACTGGAGAGATAGAGGCCAACACACAACAATTCATGGATCAATCATCGACCTGGTGTTGGGAATTTCTTCCCTGTTTGGAAAATCTCCCCAATCTGGGTGGGCCGGGGAGGAATTTAATTTGGGATCTGGTTCATAGAATCCCGACATAGAAACAGACAGAGATACAGGAGGAGGCCATTCGGCCCTTCGAGCCTGCTCCGCTAATCATTGTGATCATGGCTGATCATCAAGTTCAATACCCTGATCCCGCCTTCCCCCATATCCCTCGAGCCCTTTCGCCCCAAGCACAGTATCTAATTCTTTATTGAAATCACACAACGTTTTGGCCTCAACTACTTTCTGTGGGAGTGAATTCCACAGATTCACCGCTCTCTGGGTGGAGAAATCTCTCCTCACCTCAGTCCTAAAAGGTTTACCCTTATCCTCAAACTATGACCCCTCGTTCTGGACTCCCCCACCATCGGGAACGTTCTTTCTGAATCTGTCTAATCCTGGTAGAATTGTGTAAGTTTCTATGCGACCCCCTCATTCTCTAAACTCCAATGAATATAATCCTAACTGACTCAGTCTCTCCTCATATGACAGTCCCGCCATCCCAGGAATCAGCCTGGTTAACCTTCGCTGCTCTCCCTCCATAGCAAGAACATCCTTCCTCAGATCAGGGAGCCAAAACTGGGCACAATACTCCAGGTGTGGCCTCACCAATGCCCGATACAATTGCAGTAAAACATCCCTATTCCTAGACTCCAATCCTCTCGCTATGAAGGCCAACATACCATTTGCCTTCTTTCCTGCCTGCTGTACCTGCGCGCTTACTTTCAGCGACTGATGCACGAGGACAGCAAGGTCTCGCTGAGTATCCGCCTCTCTCAATGTAATAATAATCTGCCTTCCTATTTTTGCTCCCGAAGCGGATAACCTCACATTTATCCACATTATACTGCATCTGCCAGGCATGTGGCCACTCACTCAGCCTGTCCAAATCCCGCTGAAGCAGCTCTGCAACCTCCTCACTGGAAGGTTTTCGGGCAATTCGGCCCTTTTTGGACTGCCCAAGAATAAAACCCAGAGACTGGAACATAACCAAATTTCCCAGCAGGCTTGGCCTGCTGAGCTGGGTAGGTGTATGGATACTTACAACCCCCCCGCCCCCCCCCCCCCCCGGATCTACAAGGAAGAAGGAGCCGGACAACTAGATAAGATTAAACACAGACAAAGGGGCACGGTAATACAAAGGGGCCTGCCTGCAAGCAGGACAATGGGATGGTCATAGCCCCCATGCAGATGTAAATGACTTGGCCTCCACCAGAGCAGAATCCAATCAACACCCCATCAACATAGCGAGGTGAGAAGAGCAGCGATCTCCGGAGCAGATGGAAGACTTTGAAAATCTTCACAAGAGAGCTTAACCTCGTTATCCCAAAAAACAGACTGTCTGGGCTCAGTATATTGCGCTGGAAAAGCCCCGGAAAGATAAACGGTAGAAAAACCCGAGGTTGGAGGCGGACCTGGGGGAGGTACTCCAATCTTGACAGAAGCCACCGGCAGGAACTCACTGGGTGGAGGGGGCGGAGTCGGCGCCAAATTCAAATCGGGACAGGTCTGCCTGGCTGGAAGGAGCGGACCTGCGAGGAGAACCCGCACGTCGACAGGTCTGACCGGCTCAAAGGGGGCGGGACCAGCGGGAACTTTAAACCTTACCGATTCAATGCAAAAGGGGCTGGCTGAACACAGGAAAAAGCCAGGTAAAACAATATAAAAGGGGCTGTGTGTCGATTGAGGGTCTCTTGGCTTGACCTCTCCACCTTCAACTTGACCTCCTGCAGCCTTGGACTGTAAGTACCCTGCAGCAGCGAGCGAAACTCCCGGGACTTTGATAGTGGTTGAGGCTTTGGGGCAGGGGGCTTGATTTGTGTTTTGTGCCATTGCTAAAATTGTGTAACAATAAGATTTTACGTTGTGTCCGTTATAGTACTTTCTGAATAGACTTAGTTTGTGTTAGAGTTTAAGATTTTATTATAATTTCTTCTGTTTGATGATTTTGACCTGGGTTTTGCAATAAACCTCGATTTGCTGATAATTGGAGTCGTTTCAATTCTTCAATCTCTCACCAGCGATCTCTGACCAAGTCATTGTTAAGATATTCCTCACCTTAATTCCGGGGTCGAGAATCTGGGGTCATCTTGAACGATTCGAACCCGTTCACTCAGGACAGGCTGCTGGTTAGGTAATAAACAGCAGTGTCCTATTCTCTCTCTTGGGAAAGCTACTCCAGCGAAGTAGGAACCGGGTGGGTGTTGCACCACCGGCAAGAGAGAGAGTCACCTGGGCATTGGTGGGGGTCTGGATATCTGTGTGATATAAGCCTCAGGCTTCCGGTTAGGGATAAACGGCAGGCTTGATTCAGTGCCCTCTCCCGTGGAGGTGTCCCAGTGCGGCATCCCCTGGCCTCTGAAGTTTCAGTGCCAGCTGGAGAGAGACACACACAGATACTCAAACCCCAGATATCGGCCCAGTAGTGGAGTAGCAGAGATGGCACCCTCTACAATGGCGACCGCGGCAGGAGCCCGGTGGTTTGGAGTATGTGACGTGGCAGAGGGGGTGAGGGAACGAAGTAAAATGGAGGAGAGAATCTCCTCGTATATGTGGCAAAAGGTCAACCTCACCAAACCTTGGGTCTCAGAACTAATCAATGCGGAGCGACCCGTAATGGCGGCGGCCGCATGGACAGAAAGTAAGGCACACAAAAGGCACTTGGAGAAGGCAGTGTGGCTGGAGGGTAAGATAAAGGAATGGAGGCTCCAGGAACTCTATGCTCGGAGTACAGAGCAGTGTAGGAAGCTGGAGGGGAAGTACCGGGACATCCAGGCAGCATACCGAGTGGCTCGCGAGGAAGTAGGGGACTGTGCTCACGGGCCGTGCCAGGCACGGATAACGGAGTTGGAGGAGACCTTGTCCAAGGTCAGGGGACAGGTACACCTGGTAGGTCCAGGGGGGTTCCCAAGGGGCAAGATGCTCCTCGCAGCGGATGATTCCTCAAAGGCCAAGGGGAATAGACCGCCTCCTGAGGCACCGGGATTGTGTCCGGGTCGGCAGGGGGGGATCGGACTGCACGTTCAGGGGCAAGTCCAGGGGGGGTCAGCATGGTACCCCCAGCTGGCGGCGTGCCCGCCTGGTTTCGTATGTGGGTCCCCATGGGATGGGGACAGACCGCTGCCTGGGATGCCGGTGATGGGGCCGGGTCAGCAGGTAGGGTTCGGACCGCCCGGTCAGGGGCAGGTCCAAGGGGGGTCAGTGGTGTATCCCCAGATAGCGGCGTCTCCTATATGGGTAGTTAGCCCGGGGACAGGGGGGCTACCCAACGGGGCAGGAGAGCTGGACGCCGGGGAGGCGGAGGAGCAGGAACCCCAGGTAGGGCAGATGTGCCCTGTCAGGCAGAGAAGGTATGGTCCCCCGGCGGGGCTGGCGAATAGGGGACTGGTTGAGGGCGACATTATAATTCCTCATGGGGCATCCGTGCTCAGGGGGATGGTGGCCCACGTTCCCAGGCTAACTCCGAAAGGGGATCCGTCGCTTCATTTTATGGAGGTGGAGCAGGCAGCCAGCATTAATGACTGCGACGAGGGGGAGCAGGTAAGGATGCTCCTGATGACCCTAGATCCCCAACTATGCAGGGCAGTGACCTCCGGGAATGGGGGACGACCTGACACATGGGCAGCAGCACAGACTGCTGTGCTGGAGGCAATGGGCTTGAATCTGGGGAGCCCTTTCATGAGGGTGGGGGAAACCAAGCAGCAACCAGGGGAATCTCCCACTATGTTCGCAGACAGGCTGTGGACTGTCTATGTGGAGGCATGCGGGGTTCCCGCGGATAGACAGAATTTAGGGGAGAGAACAGCCCACTGGCTAAAGACCCTAGTAGCCAACTGTCTCCCTAACGTTAGGGCAAAAGCTGAACACTGGTTCGACCCGCAGACCCCGGCCCTTAATGAGGCAGAGGTCCTTAGGAAACTCACCCTCGCATATCGCAACGGGGAGAGGAGTGAGGAAAAGCTCCTTCAGGGTAAAGTGCATGAAATCGCGCATGGAAGCATGAGGGCACCCGGACCTCCGACAAGAGACCGGTATGCTACGGGTGTGGTAAGACCGGGCATTTTAAGAGGGAGTGTGAGAACCCTAGCAAGGAGGAGAGGGCTCCCGCAGTAGAGAGTCAGACCCCGGTGGCAGGAGCAGCTGCCCCGGAAACCATCGATTTAAAAAAACTTTTAGCCTTTTTGCAGAGCCCAGCAGCTGGGTCGGGACGGGTGGCAATGGCAACGGGCCAGGACCTGCCCGCACCCACACCACAAGAACCCGTATGACTACCCAGGGAGCAGCCTCAGGAAAAAGGGAGCGCAGGGGTAGTTCTAGCCCCAGACCCTGGTCCGGTCCAGGTGCAGGGTCCCATTCTGGAGGCTGCCTCAGGGGCTATTTGCAGTTTAAATCCCTTAAGGTGGGACCCATGCGAACGCCACATCAGTCAATTTAAATTGTTCCACCCCATAAGGGCAAGAAAGAGCAAGGTGGGGGGAAGACTGGGGGTGGTAGTGGAGAAACCCCCCGTAGAATTAACGACGGTGGGGGAGGTCCCTGACTCCACGGTCACACAACCGGTGACAAGGTGCTGTCCCGATGGGGCAGTCCCAAAGAAACCGACAGTGCTGCAAGCACCCAGCCCAGGGACAGTAACGATTCCCAAGCCATTACCTGTGGGTCAGGTGGCCTGCCTTAGTATAGAGGCTAGGGAGGCAGAGGAGAGGGAGGTATCACCTTGGGCGTGGGAACCATCCAGGGGACGAAGAAGCAATCAGGTCTCCAAGCCCCCGGTAAGATGGTCCCCAGTAGAAGGGAACGGTGAGGGATGTAGGACATTACCCAGTGCTGCCACAGGTAGCCCAGTCTCCGGAGGGAGCAGAAAGGGATCCCCGAACCCCTTTGGGGAAGGAGAGGCAAGGGGCAGCCCGGACCCCCGGGAGGGGGAGGTCTGGCCCGAGCCGATGGTCCAAACAGGTGAACAGCCCCAGTATAGTGGGGTCCAGTTTTAATTTGGCCACCCGGAGATGGGTGGCATTGTACATAGCATTCCCCCCCTGTTAGTTCTAATTAGTGTTTAGTGGTGTGTGGGTTATTTAGGATCGTGGGATCACAGGAGCGCATAGTGCAGTAATATAAAGAATGAGCAGCAGGCACTAGGACCCTGGTGGAGCCGGGCTGTGGACACAGAATCACAGACAGGCTGCGGCAATTTCATGTCGATTTCCCAACTTCAAAGCGGGAGCTGCTGCTGCCGCTGGATAGAAGCCATGCACTTTCAGGTAGGTAGTTCTGTAGAGGCAAGGATGTGTTTTGTCTGTTTTACAGATGGGGCACCCGCCGATGTGGAGCTTGCTGATGATCCTGGCGATGGTGGGACCGGGAGAACTCCGCAGAGGCGAGACAGAAGAGTCCTTCGTCTACGGGTGCTCTGGCGGCAGAGCCCCTCTTGTCACTACCGGACAGGAAGACCAGGTGGCCACAGAGCAGACCCGCTACTCCCACCTGGGGAGGTGGCCTGGATGGCTGGGGTCGAACTCGACCAGGTACTCCAGCCACCAGAGCTTCACCTATGGAGAGGCCTCTGTACTCTGCGAGGAGATACAGGTGGCGACTGACCGGGTTAGGGTGACTGAGGGCAGGCGGGTGTGTTTAACCTGTAAGGGGGACGTTCCTTTGGGGAGATGGTGGTGGCCCAGGAAGCTGAGCCTGGACATGAGGGATCGGTCCTCGGACTGGGAACGCCTGGACAACAACACCTAACAGACCATCACGGGGTCACCGGGTAGGATCACCGTTTGCTGGGATAAGTGGTGGGCTTCTGACCAGGGCATTTATTTGTGTTTATGGGGGTCTGCCAAGGCATTTCCACAAGGGGCATCGATCACTTTTGTAAGGTGGTGGCAGAACCCAGGGAACGGGATGAATTGACCGCAGTGGGGAGGGATGTGTAACGCCCAGGGAAGGGATGACTGTAAAAGCTACCGAACTGCTGGTTCAGGTAAAGAGACCCCTGCCCACAGCCCAACCAATCGACCCTCACAACTGTCCGATCACCACCAGGGGGGCCTGAGAATGGTTTAGTGTTTGTCCCCACAAAGAAAATGTTGTACCCAGGGGGTACAACATCTCTCAGCTGCAGGTATCGACGGCGGAGGAAAATGAAGAGCCTTCAACGGGCTTTTGGGAAGAAGCGAAGTGCAGCCCAGAAAAGAGGATCCTTAGTGTAATAAAGAGATTCAAATGTAAATAGTTGTATGGATTCGCGGGTTTCAATTATTTGATTGTGGTGTTTGTACAGGGACCCTTACGTTTGGGGTTCCGGTGAAATGTGTGTATGTTACTGTGTGTATAAATTAAGTATGGTCTTGTAAGGATGGTCCCTTTCAATTAAATTAGGGGTAGCCTAGATTAAGGGAACTGTCTTGGGACTTGTAGTTTCGCAGGTTGTTGAGGGGGTGCCTGCGGTCCACACGAAAGGAAATGATTGCCCTTCACCAGTGTCGATACGAACCAAGCAGGTAGGGACGTATCGAAGGGGCATCTGTAAGGTTTTCGGGCAATTCGGCCCTTTTTGGACTGTTCAAGAGTAAAATCCAGAGACGGGAACATAACCAAATTTCCCAGCAGGCTTGGCCTGCTGAGCTGGGTAGGTGTATGGATACTTATAACCCCCCCCCCCCCCCGCCCCCCACCCCGCCGCCCGCCCCAGGAGCTACAAGGAAGAAGGAGCCAGACAACTAGATAAGATTAAACACAGACAAAGGGGCACGGTAATACAAAGGGGCCTGCCTGCAAGCAGGACAATGGGATGGTCATAGCCCCCATGCAGATGTAAATGACTTGGCCTCCACCAGAGCGGAATCCAATCAACACCCCATCAACATAGCAGCGATCTCCAGAGCAGATGGAAGACTTTGAAAATCTTCACAAGAGAGCTTAACCTCGTTATCCCAAAAGGCAGACTGTCTGGGCTCAGTATATTGCGCTGGAAAAGCCCCGGAAAGATAAACGGTAGAAAAACCCGAGTTGGAGGCGGACCTGGGGGAGGTACTCCAATCTTGACAGAAGCCACCGGCAGGAACTCACTGGGTGGAGGGGGCGGAGTCGGCGCCAAGTTCAAATCGGGACAGGTCTGCCTGGCTGGAAGGAGCGGACCTGCGAGGAGAACCCGGACGTCGACAGGTCTGACCGGCTCAAAGGGGGCGGGACCAGCGGGACCTTTAAACCTTACCGATTCAATGCAAAAGGGGCTGGCCGAACACAGGAAAAAGCCAGGTAAAACAATATAAAAGGGGCTGTGTGTCGATTGAGGGTCTCTTGGCTTGACCTCTCCACCTTCGACCTGACCTCCCGCTCGAGCCGCAGCCCTGGACTGTAAGTACCCTGCAGCAGCGAGCGAAACTCCCGGGACTTTGATAGTGGTTGAGGCTTTGGGGCAGGGGGCTTGATTTGTGTTTTGTGCCATTGCTAAAATTGTGTAACAATAAGATTTTACGTTGTGTCCGTTATAATACTTCCTGAATAGACATAGTTTGTGTTAGAGCTTAAGATTTTATTATAATTTCTTCTGTTTGATGATTTTGACCTGGGTTTTGCAATAAACCTCGATTTGCTGATAATTGGAGTTGTTTCAATTCTTCAATCTCTCACCAGCGATCTCTGACCAAGTCATTGTTAAGATATTCCTCACCTTAATTCCGGGGTCGAGAATCTGGGGTCATCTTGAACGATTCGAACCCGTTGACTCAGGACAGGCTGCTGGTTAGGTAATAAACAGCAGTGTCCTATTCTCTCTCTTGGGAAAGCTACTCCAGCGAAGTAGGAACCGGGTGGGTGTTGTACCGCCGGCAAGAGAGAGAATCACCTGGGCATTGGTGGGGGTCTGGATATCTGTGTGATATAAGCCTCAGGCTTCCGGTTAGGGATAAACGGCAGGCTTGATTCAGTGCTCTCTCCCGCAGAGGTGTCCCAGTGCGGCATCCCCTGGCCTCTGAAGTTTCAGTGCCAGCTGGAGAGAGACACACACAGATACTCAAACCCCAGATATCGGCCCAGTAGTGGAGTAGCAGAGATGGAACCCTCTACAGGAGTGTTGGCCTTTATTGGTAGAGGGATTGAGTTCCGGAGTCGGGAGGTCATGTTGCAGCTGTACAAAACTCTGGTACGGCCGCATTTGGAGTATTGCGTACAGTTCTGGTCACCGCATTATCGGAAGGACGTGGAGGCTTTGGAGCGGGTGCAGAGGAGATTTACCAGGATGTTGCCTGGTATTGAGGGAAAATCTTATGAGGAAAGGCTGATGGACTTGAGGTTGTTTTCGTTGGAGAGAAGAAGGTTAAGAGGAGACTTAATAGAGGCATACAAAATGATCAGGGGGTTAGATAGGGTGGACAGTGAGAGCCTTCTCCCGCGGATGGAAATGGCTAGCACGAGGGACATAGCTTCAAACTGAGCGGTAATAGATATAGGACAGAGGTCAGAGGTAGGTTCTTTACGCAAAGAGTAGTGAGGCCGTGGAATGCCCTACCTGCTACAGTAGTGAACTCGCCAACATTGAGGGCATTTAAAAGTTTATTGGATAAGCATATGGATGATAATGGCATAGTGTAGGTTAGATGGCTTTTGTTTCGGTGCAACATCGTGGGCCGAAGGGCCTGTACTGCGCTGTATTGTTCGATGTTCTATGTTCTATGATTACAAAGGACATGGGCCCAGGGATCTACTGGAACCTCTGTTCAAACAGAGCAGTTGTTCTTACAGGATTGAATCTTACTGGACGTATGAAGTGTGTCATGGGAAACACATTCGCCAATACCGTGAGGCAAAACAAACCGGCCAGCAGAAAGTTAAAAAAAAACCAGGGCAGCACGGTATCACAGGGGTTAGCACTGTGGCTTCACAGCTCCAGGGTCCCAGGTTCGATTCCCCGCTGGGTCTCTGTATGTGCGGAGTCTGCACATTCTCCCCGTGTCTGCGTGGGTTTCCTCCGGGTGCTCCGGTTTCCTCCCACGGCAGGTTAGGTGGATTGGCCATGCTAAATTGCCCCGAGTGTCCAAAAAGGGTTAGGAGGGGTTATTGGGTTCCGAGGATCGGGTGGAAGTGAGGGGCTTAAGTGGTTCGGTGCAGACTCGATGGGCCGAATGGCCACCTTCTGCACTGTCTGTTCTATGTTTTAATACAATCTGAGATATAGGGAATCGCGGCTCCTTTTACACCCACCCGATTGTGTCAATCAGCGGGAAAAGGATTGGTCTTCACGCTGACACCTGGGACATTCTCTCTATAACAATACAGGGTCAGTGAGAGGGCCGGCCCTGCTATTGGATACTCAGATACTGGAATCAGAAATCACCTTCTTAAACATTCACATTTCAGGGAATGGACACAGCCCCGATCAGCACAGGGGGAACATTATTCCGAGATTTCCCCCATCAGTTTTAAAGACAGCTCTGTGATCACAGGGATATTTTATTCCCCACCTTACAGAGACAGCAGAACAATTGTCGCAGTTAAGTTAGTGAGAGACAGATAAAGGCAGAGCATTTGCTGCGATGTTTGTGCCAGCTCATTTTACTCTGGACACTGAGAGACAGAAAGACATTTAGTCGATGTTTGTTTGATGATCAGGTTTGATTTTGGGCCTTGTGGAAACATTTGACTCCAGTTGTTTTTGTGAATCGAGTTTGGACAATAAGATTCTGGAATAACATTGGGTTGAACAACAAATCCACTCTTGTCCTTTGTTCATCTCGTGAGTAGCGTCACCGGGGAAACGGGTTTGAATAGAAACTGCTCAGGAGATTACAGATAGCTGCTGGAACAATAGGGTGGTAATAGTCGGGGACGTTAACTTTCCCAACATTAACTGGGACAGCCATAGCACCAGGGGTTTGGATGGAGAGAAATTTGTCGAGTGTATTCAGGAGGAATTTCTCATTCAGTACGTGGATGGGCCGAATGGGGAGGGGGCAAAACTTGACTTCTTGTTGGGAAATGGGCGGCACAGTAGCTCAGTGGTTAGCACTGTTGCTTCACAGCGCCAGGGTCCCAGGTTCGATCCCGGCTTGGGTCACTGTCTGTGCGGAGTCTACACGTTCTCCCCGTGTGTGCGTGGGTTTCCTCCGGGTGCTCCGGTTTCCTCCCACAGTCCAAAGATGTGCAGGTGAGGTGGATTGGCCATGATAAATTGCCCTTAGTGTCCAAAAAAGATTAGGTGGGGTTACTGGGTTACGGGGATAGGGTGGGAGTGTGGGCTTAAGTGGGTGCTCTTTCCAAGGGCTGGTGCAGACTCGATGGGCCGAATGGCCTCCTTCTGCACTGTAAATTCTATGAATCTATGAATCAGATTGAGGCTGAGTACAGTGCTGCTGCTGATGGCCCCCAGCACCTCATGGAGGCCAGGCTGGAGTGGCTCGACCTGTTCGCGCAGTTGTAGTTCCACACAGCACGATGGAGGGATCCTCAATGTGAAGACGGGACTTTGTCTCCACAAGGACTGTGCGGCGGTCACTTCTACCGATCCTGTCATGGACAGATCCCTCTGCAGCAGCTTGGTGAGGATGGGGTCAAGTATGTTTGTCCCTCGTGTTGCTTCCCTCGCCGCCTGCCACAGTCCCCGTCCAGCAGCTATTGATTGATTGGTTTTTATTCTCACACGTACCGAAGTCCAGTGAAAAGTATATTTCTGCGGCCGGGGGAACGTATACAGGACGTACATAGTAGACACAAGAATAACCGACAGAGAACATTGACAAATGATACATCAACAAATAGTTATTGGTTACAGTGAGGAACAAGGCCAAACAAGAGCAGCATAGGGCGTCGTGAACAGTGTTCTTACAGGGAACAGATCAGTCCGAGGGGGAGTCGTTGAGGAGTCTGGTAGCTGTGGGGAAGAAGCTGTTTCTATGTCTGGATGTGCGGGTCTTCAGAGTTCTGTACCTTCTGCCTGATGGAAGGGTCTGGAAGAAGGCAATGCCTGGGTGGGAGGGGTCTCTGATAATGCTGCCTGCCTTCCTGAGGCAGCGGGAGGTGTAGACAGAATCAATGTGGGGGTGGCAAGCTGGTGTGATGCGTTGGGCTGAGTTCACCACACTCTGCAGCTTCTTGCGATCTTGGACCGAGCAGTTTCCATACCAGGCTGTGATGCAGCTGGATAGGATGCTCTCTATCGCACATCTGTAGAGGTTTGTGAGAGTTGATGCAGACATGCCGAATTTCTTTAGCTTCCGTAGGAAATAGAGACGTTGTTGAGTGCTCTTGACTGTTGCATCAACGTGAGTGGACCAGGACAGGCTGTTGGTGATGGTGACCCCCAGGAACTTAAAGCTATCGACCATCTCCCCTTCTGAGCCATTGATGCAGGCCGGGGGGGGGGGCCGTGCTGTGCTTCCTGCAGTCGCTGATCAGTTCCTTGGTCTTTCCGACATTTAGAGAGGGTGTTTTCGGTACACTATGCAACCAAGTGATCTCCCTCCTGTAGTCTGATTCGTCGTTGTTTGAGATACGGCCCACCACAGTCGTATCATCCGCAAACTTCCAGATTGAGTTGGAGTTAAATCTTGCCGCACAGCCGTGTGTGTACAGGGAGTACAGTAGAGGACTGAGCACACATCCTTGCGGGGCCCCGGTGTTGGGGACTATTGTGGAGGAGGTGCTGTTACCTATCCTGACAGATTGGGGTCTGTTGGTGAGGAAGTCGAGGCTCCAGCTGCACAGAGAGGGGTCAAGTCCAAGGTTGCGGAGTTTGGTTATTAGTCTTGTTGGGAGAATGGTGTTGAAGGCGGAGCTGTAGTCGATGAACAGAAGTCTGATGTAGGTGTTCTTGTTGTGTTTGATTGGATTTGATTTATTGTTGTCACATGTATCAGTGGACAGTGAAAAGTGTTGTTTCCTGCACGCTGTACAGACAATTCACACCGTACATAGGGAAGGAAGGAGAGACTGCAGAATATAATGTTACAGTTATAGCAAGGTGTAGAGAAAAGATCAACTTAATACGAGGTAGGTCCATTCAAAAGTCTGATGGCAGTCGGGAAGAAGCTGTTCTTGAGTCGGTTGGTACGTGACCTCAAACTTTTGTACCTTTTTCCTGACGGAAGGAGGTGGAAGAGAGTATGTCCGGGGTGCGTGGGGTCCTGAATTATGCTGGCTGCGTTTCTGAGGCAGCGGGAATTATAGATAGAGTCAATGGATGGGAGGCTGGTTTGCGAGATGGACTGGGCTACATTCACGACTGTTTGTAGTTTCCTGCGGTCTTGGGCAGAGCAGGCTCCATACCAAGCTGTGATACAACCAGAAAGAATGCTTTCTATGGGGCATCTGTAGAAGTTGGTGAGGGTCGTAGCTGACATGCCAAATTTCCTTAGTCTTCTGAGAAAGTGGAGTTGTTGATGGGCTTTCTTAACTATCGTGTCCTCTACGCTTCTTGGAGTCGATGAGAATCTCCTTTGTTTTGTGGACAGTGAGGGAGAGATTATTGTCTTCGCACCAGTTCACCAGATTCTCTATCTCATTCCTGTACTCTGTCTCGTTATTGTTTGAACTCCGACCCACTACGGTGGTGTCATCAGCAAATTTGAAAATTGAGCTGGAGGGAAATGTAATCATAATAATCGCTTATTGCCACAAGGAGGTTTCAATGAAGTTACTGTGAAAAGCTCCTAGTCGCCACACTCCGGCGCCTGTTCGGGGAGGCTGGTATGGAAATTTAACCCGCGCTGCTGGCCGCGTTCTGCATTACAAGCCAGCTGTTTAGCCCACTGTGCTAAACCAGCCCCTTAGCCCCTTAAGCCACAGTCACAGGTGTATAAGGAGAATAATAGGAGTAATTTCTCCCTCAATGTCAACAAAACGAAGGAGATTGTCATCAACTTCAGGAAACGTAGAGGAGAACATGGCCCTGTCTACATCAATGGGAACGAAGTAGAAAGGGTCGAGAGATTCAGGTTTTTAGGTGTCCAGATCACCAACAACCTGTCCTGGTCCCCCCATGCCGAGGTGTTCGAGTGTTGATTGCAGAGCCAGGGAAACAGCATCTGCTGTGGACCGGTTGCGGTGATCGGCGAACTGCAGTGGATCGAGACCGTCTGGGAGGCTGGCGTGGATCCGTCTCATGACTAGCCGCTCGAAGCATTTCATGATAACAGACGTCAGGGCCACCGGTCGGTAGTCGTTGAGGCAGGCTACCTTGTTCTTCTTTGGTGCTGGTATTGTGGTGGTCTTCTTGAAGGAGGTGGGGACCTCAGAGCGGGGGAGTGAGGTGGTGAAGATATCTGCGAATACACTCGCCAGCTGGTCTGTGCAGGCTCTGAGTGCTCGCCCAGGGACTCCGTCGGGGCTCGTCGCTTTCCGCGGATTCACTTTCAAGAAGGCAGCTCTTACCCCTGAGGCTGTAATAGTGGGTACGGGTGTGTCCAGGGCTGTTGGGGCGGGAGGCACTGATACATTGGCTGACTGCTCAAAGCGGGCATTGAACCTGTTCAGTTCCTCGAGTAGAGATGCTCCAGCCCCAGATATTCCGCCCGGCCTTGCTTTGTAGCCTGTCATCTTGTGTAGGCCCGGCCATAGTTGATGGGCCGAGTGGCCTAATTCTGCTCCTATGTCTTATGGTCTTATGGTCGTGGGTTGGGTCGTTGGCCTGGGATTCTAGTTTGATCCGGTATTGCCTTTTGCCGTCCCTGATGGCTTTCCGTACGTCGTACCAGGATTTCTTATCGAGGTCAGGGGGGTCAGACTTGAACGCCTCCGTCCGGGACCTCAGCAGCGAGTGGGCATTTTGGTTGAGCAGGGTTTCCGATTGGGGAATACCTTCAGGACCCGGCCAACTCGGTCTGTGCTGGTATTACCGACCCACTCTTGGTGATGGACATTGAGGCCCCCCACCCTCATTTTGCTCCCTTGCCTCCCTCAGCCATAGGATCATTTTTTTTGTTCCAATTAAGGGGCAATTCAGCGTGGCCAATCCACCTCCCCTACACACATTTCGGTTGTGGGGGTGAGACCCACGCGGTCACGGGGAGAATGTGCAAACTCCACACGGACAGTGACCCAGAGCCGGGATCGAACCCGGGTCCTCGGCCCCGTGAGGCAGCAGTGCTAACCACTGTGCCACCGTGCTGCCCTCATTGTATTATAATTATACCAATATTCTAAACACACGGCAGGGGCAAAATAAAAATCTTTAATTGGTTTTCTTATAATTTTCGACAATCACGACCTCGACAAATTCTCAGAATTCGGACTAAATGGAACCGTGTTTTTTAGTTCACCTCTTGGGTGTGGGCTTAGCTGTCTGGGCCAGTGTTTATTGCCCATCCCTAATTGCCCTTGAGAAGGTGGTGGTGAGCTGCCGTGTTGAAGCGCTGCAGTGCATGTGGTGTAGGTACACCCTCAGTGCTGTTAGGGAGGGAGTTCCAGCATTCTGACCCTGTCAGATATATATCCACGTCAGCGTGGTGGCTGGCTTGGAGGGCAACTTTCAGATGTCGGCGATCCTCCTGCACCAGCCCCTTTAATGTTGCTGCTTAATGTACCTTCAGGGCACGAAGCAAGCTGTGAGCTTGCACTGTATAAATGCATCCTCACTCGTACTGGAGCCTTGACATTACACCCAAAAGGGGGTTTGGGAGCTAAGCATTTGGTGCCAGTGCTGTTCATTTGCAGCGACCTCTGCCTGAATGACCCCAGACTGGGCTAACAAAGCAAATTGGCACATTCCATCATTAATCTTTTTAGTAGCACATCCTTATCATCCTCCTGTAATTTCCCTTCTGTCCCAGACCCACCACATCCCATTTGTGACGCGAGGACAGGATGATGCTCTGCTCCCAGGCCCCTGACTGAATATTGGACAGAGAATTCCCTGCAGGATATCACCTGTCTTTTACCCCAGAGCACCAGAGAGCTCACACAGAAATGAACAACTCGCTGTTCAGGGACACAGGCAGAAACCTGGGCTGACCCGTGACTCAATGGCACGAAAACATCTGCTCCCCCTCCCCCCAAATCAACAGACCCAGAACCAGGAGCAGATGTTGTCCAACCTCTCCACATATTCTTTCCGAAGGGAAATCTCCCCCCACAACTGTGTTGACATTGCAGCTCCCCCTTGTGGCAGGCTGGAAAGACTGCAAATATCTTCACCCCGAAAAGTCAAAGCTCATTCCGTGCCCTGTGTTTTCTGATGGGCCTGAGCTGAAGTGTGCTATTCCGTGCCATTCCGTTAGGCCGTTCAGTGTCCGAGCTGCTACAGAATCTAACCTGGTGTTGTAAGACTTCCTACTGCACTCTTTCTAGTTTAACAACATCCTTCCGATAATAGGGTGACCAGAACTGAACACAGTATTCCATGTGTGGCCTTAGCAATGTCTGCTACAACTTCAACAATACATCCCAACTCCTGTATTCAATACTCTGACCAATGAAACCAAGCCTGCTGAATGCCTCCTTCACCACCCTGTCCACCTGTTGACAACCTGATACAACCACATTGCTGTGGTCTGGGGCTATACTCTGTATCTAACCCCGCGTTGTCCCTGTCCTGGGAGTGTTTGATGGGGACAGTGTCGAGGGAGCTTTACTCTGTATCTAACCCCGTGCTGTACCTGTCCTGGGAGTGTTTGATGGGGGCAGTGTAGAGGGAGCTTTACTCTGTATCTAACCCCGTGCTGTACCTGTCCTGGGAGTGTTTGATGGGGACAGTGTAGAGGAGCTTTACTCTGTATCTAACCCCGTGCTGTCCCTGTCCTGGGAGTGTTTGATGGGGACAGTGTAGATGGAGCTTTACTCTGTATCTAACCCCGTGCTGTACCTAGAATCATAGAAGTTTACAGCATGGAAACAGGCCCTTCGGCCCAACCAGTCCATGCCGCCCAGTTTTTACCATTAAGCTAGTCCCAGTTGCCCGCACTTGGCCCATAACCCTCTATACCCATCTTACCCATGTAACTATCTAAATGCTTTTTAAAAGACACAATTGTACCCGCCTCTACTACTACCTCTGGCAGCCCATTCCAGACACTCACTACCCTCTGAGTGAAGAAATTGCCCCTCTGGGCCTTTCTGAATCTCTCACCTTAAACCTATGCCCTCTAGTTTTAGACTCCCCTACCTTTGGGAAAAGATGTTGACTATCTACCTTATCTATGCCCCTCATTATTTTATAGACCTCTATAAGATCACCCCTCAGCCTCCTACGCTCCAGGGAAAAAAGTCCCAGTCTATCCAGCCTCTCCTTATAACTCAAACCATCAAGTCCCGGCAACATCCTAGTAAATCTTTTCTGCCCTCTTTCCAGTTTAATAATATCCTTTCTATAATAGGGTGACCAGAACTGCACACAGTATTCCAAGTGTGGCCGTACCAATGTCTTGTACAACTTCAACAAGACGTCCCAACTCCTGTATTCAATGTTCTGACCAATGAAACCAAGCATGCCGAATGCCTTCTTCACCACCCTGTCCACCTGCGACTCCACCTTCAAGGAGCTATGAACCTGTACTCCTAGATCTCTTTGTTCTATAACTCTCCCCAACGCCATACCATTAACTGAGTAGGTCCTGGCCTGATTCGATCTGCCAAAATGCATCACCTCACATTTATCTAAATTAAACTCCATCTGCCATTCGTCGGCCCACTGGCCTAATTGATCAAGATCCCGTTGCAATCCTAGATAACCTTCTTCACTATCCACTGTGCCACCAATCTTGGTGTCATCTGCAAACTTACTAACCATGCCTCCTAAATTCTCATCCAAGTCATTAATATAAATCACAAATAACAGTGGACCCAGCACCGATCCCTGAGGCACACCACTGGTCACAGGCCTCCAGTTTGAAAAACAACCCTCTACAACCACCCTCTGCCTTCTGTCGTCCAGCCAATTTTGAATCCAATTGGCAACCTCACCCTGGATCCCGTGAGCTTTAACCTTCTGCAACAACCTACCATGCGGTACCTTGTCAAAGGCTTTGCTAAAGTCCATGTAGACAACGTCTACTGCACTGCCCTCATCTACCTTCTTGGTCACCCCCTCAAAAAACTCAATCAAATTTGTGAGACATGATTTTCCACGCAAAAAGCCATGCTGACTGCCCCGAATCAGTCCTTGCCTCTCTAAATGCTTGTAGATCCTGTCTCTCAGAATACCTTCTAGCAACTTACCTACAACAGACGTTAGGCTCACCGGTCTGTAGTTCCCAGGCTTTTCCCTGCTGCCCTTCTTAAACAAGGGCACAACATTCGCCACTCTCCAATCTTCAGGCACCTCACCTGTGGCTGCCGATGATTCAAATATCTCTGTTAGTGGACCCGCAATTTCCTCCCTAGCCTCCCACAACATCCTGGGATACATTTCATCAGGTCCCGGGGATTTATCTACCTTGATGCGCTTTAAGACTTCCAGCACCTCCTCCTCTGTAATATGCACACTTCTCAAGACATCACTATTTATTTCCCTTAGTTTCCTAACATCCATGCCTTTCTCCACCGTGAATACCGATGAGAAATATTCATTCAGGATCTCACCCAACTCTTGTGGCTCTGCACATAGGTGTCCTTGTTGATCCTTAAGAGGCCCTACTCTGTCCCTAGTTACTCTTTTCCCCTTTATGTATCTGTAGAATCTCTTTGGATTCTCCCTTGCATTATTTGCCAAAGCAATTTCATGTCCCCTTTTTGCCCTCCTGATTTCCCTCTTAACTCTATTTCGACAATCTCTATACTCTTCAAGGGATCCACTTGATCCCAGTTACTTATGTACGTCATATGCCTCCTTCTTCTTTTTGACCAGAGTCTCAATATCTCGAGTCATCCAGGCTTCCCGACTTCTACCAGCCTTGCCTTTCACTCTAAAGGGAATGTGCTTACCCTGCACCCTGGTTAACACATTTTTAAAAGCCTCCCATTTACCAGCCGTCCCTTTGCCTGCCAACAGTCTCCCCCAATCTACCTCTGCAAGTTCCTGTCTGATACCATCAAAATTGGCCTTGCCCCAATTACGAATTTTAACTCTTGGGCCAGACCTATCATTCTCCATAGCTATCTAAAAACTAATGGAGTTATGGTCACTTGTCCCAAAGTGATCCCTCACTAGCACTTCTGTCACTTGCCCTTCCTTATTTCCCAAGACGAGGTCAAGTTTTGCCCCCTCTCTGGTCGGTCCATCCACATACTGAATGAGAAATTCCTCCTGAATACACTCAACAAATTTCCCTCCATCCAAGCCCCTAATGCTATGGCTGTCCCAGTCAATGTTGGGAAAGTTAAAGTCCCCTACTACTACCACATTATTATTCTTGCAGCTATCTGTAATCTCCTTACATATTTGCTCCTCAATTTCCCGCTGACTATTTGGGGGCCTGTAGTACAGTCCTACCAAGGTGATCTCTCCCTTCTTATTTTTCAGTTCCACCCATATAGACTCAGTGGGCGAACCCTCGGATATATCCCCTCTAAGTACTGCCGTGATGTTCTCCCTAATCAAAACCGCCACTCCCCCTCCTCTCTTACCTCCTGTTCTATCCTTTCTATAGCAACTGTCCTGGGAGTGTTTGATGGGGACAGTGTAGAGGGAGCTTTACTCTGTATCTAACCCCGTGCTGTACCTGTCCTGGGAGTGTTTGATGGGGACAGTGTAGAGGGAGTTTTACTCTCTATCTAACCCCGTGCTGTACCTGTCTTGGGAGTGTTTGATGGGGTCAGTGTCGAGGGAGCTTTACTCTGTATCTAACCCCGTGCTGTAACTGTCCTGGGAGTGTTTGATGGGGACAGTGTAGAGGGAGCTTTACTCTGTATCTAACCCCGTGCTGTACCTGTCCTGGGAGTGTTTGATCGGGACAGTGTAGAGGGAGTTTTACTCTGTATCTAACCCAGTGCTGTACCTGTCCTGGGAGTGTTTGATGGGGACAGTGTAGAGGGAGCTTTACTCTGTATCTAACCCCGTGCTGTACCTGTCCTGGGAGTGTTTGATCGGGACAGTGTAGAGGGAGTTTCACTCTGTATCTAACCCCGTGCTGTACCTGTCCTGGGAGTGTTTGATGGGGACAGTGTAGAGGGAGCTTTACGCTGTATCTAACCCCATGCTGTACCTGTCCTGTGAGTGTTTGATCGGGACAGTGTAGAGGGAGTTTTACTCTGTATCTAACCCCGTGCTGTACCTGGCCTGGGAGTGTTTGATGGGGACAGTGTAGAGGGAGCTTTACTCTGTATCTAACCCCGTGCTGTACCTGTCCTGGGAGTGTTTGATGGGGACAGTGTAGAGGGAGCTTTACTCTGTATCTACCCCTGTGCTGTACCTGTCCTGGGAGTGTTTGATCGGGACAGTGTAGAGAGAGTTTTACTCTGTATCTAACCCCGTGCTGTACCTGGCCTGGGAGTGTCTGATGGGGACAGTGTAGAGGGAGCTTTACTCTGTATCTAACCCCCTGCCGTACCTGTCCTGGGAGTGTTTGATAGCGACAGTGTAGGAAGGAAGCTTTACTCTGTATCTAACCCCGTGCTGTACCTGTCCTGGGAGTGTTTGATGGGGACAGTGTAGAGGGAGCTTTACTCTGTATCTACCCCTGTGCTGTACCTGTCCTGGGAGTGTTTGATCGGGACAGTGTAGAGAGAGTTTTACTCTGTATCTAACCCCGTGCTGTACCTGGCCTGGGAGTGTCTGATGGGGACAGTGTAGAGGGAGCTTTACTCTGTATCTAACCCCCTGCCGTACCTGTCCTGGGAGTGTTTGATAGCGACAGTGTAGGAAGGAAGCTTTACTCTGTATCTAACCCCGTGCTGTACCTGTCCTGGGAGTGTTTGATGGGGACAGTGTAGAGGGAGCTTTACTCTGTATCTACCCCTGTGCTGTACCTGTCCTGGGAGTGTTTGATCGGGACAGTGTAGAGAGAGTTTTACTCTGTATCTAACCCCGTGCTGTACCTGGCCTGGGAGTGTCTGATGGGGACAGTGTAGAGGGAGCTTTACTCTGTATCTAACCCCCTGCCGTACCTGTCCTGGGAGTGTTTGATAGCGACAGTGTAGGAAGGAAGCTTTACTCTGTAGCTAACCCCATGCTGTACCTGTCCTGGGAGTGTTTGATGGGGACAGTGTAGAGGGAGCTTTACTCTGTATCTAACCCCGTTCTGTACCTGTCCTGGGAGTGTTTGATGGGGAGCTTTACTCTGCATCAATGATTTGCGGCAATCGGGAGCGCCACAATGGACTGCTCCGCGACCCTCCCGACACCCGCCCACGACCCACCCGTGGGTCATGCCCCCGAGTTTGACAATGCCAGGTGTAGGGGGCTGTTGGAAGAGCAGCAAGCGGATTCCTCAGTGTCCAGGAGTTTATAACCACCATCAGCCTGAAAAGACTTTGATCCACATTGTGTCTGAATCTCAGTGCCGGTCGGTGCGATGCCAGGTACGGAAAGCGTTAGTGCCAATGACCAGCTGATCTAATCAAACTGCATGTTTCTCTGGTTGTTAATAACAGGCAAAGTACAGGCCGTACCCAACCAGCTCGTGCTCGCAACACACAAAATAAAGCCTCCTGTGTGATTGGGCAGCACTTGTTGAACAATTTTTAGTGCGCTGACAACTAATTTAACACTAACACTAACTACTTTGTCACTAACACTAACTAATTTAACACTAACACTTACTAAGTTAGCACTTTAAGATAATCCAATTATCTTATCTAATTCAACCAATTTAAGATAATCAGTCAAGGTTAAATGTGAGTCATTTACACTTTCTACAAGTGACACAGATTCAGACAAAAACAGGAGGAATGTGTTCAAGTTGCTGCGTTGTTTTTGAATGATGCGGAAGTTTTGTGGAGACTATTGTTCCCCATGCATTCTCCATGGCAACGCCTCGGCCAATCAGAGTTGACTTGATATCAAGATACAGAGCATTACTCTGTATCTCTCCCCGTGCTGTAAGTGTCCTGGGAGTGTTTGATGGGGGACACTGTAGAGCGAGCTTTACTCTGTATCTAACCCTGTGCTGTACCTGTCCTGGGAGTGTCTGATGGGGACAGTGCAGAGGGACCTTTACTCTGTATCTAACCCTGTGCTGTTCCTGTCCTGGGAGTGTTTGATGGGGACAGTGTAGAGGCAGCTTTACTCTGTATCTAACCCTGTGCTGTACCTGTCCTGGGAGTGTCTGATGGGGACAGTGCAGAGGGAGCTTTACTCTGTATCTAACCCTGTGCTGTACCTGTCCTGGGAGTGTCTGATGGGGACAGTGTAGAGGGAGCTTTACTCTGTATCTAACACCGTGCTGTACCTGTCCTGGCAGTGTTTGATGGGGACAGTGTAGAGAGAGCTTTACTCTGTATCTAACCCCGTGCTGTACCTGTCCTGGGAGTGTTTGATGGGGACAGTATAGAGGGAGCTTTACTCTGTATCTAACCCCGTGCTCTACCTGTCCTGGGAGTATTTGATGGGGACAGTGTAGAGGGAGCTTTACTCTGTATCTAACCCCATGCTGTACCTGTCCTGGGAGTGTTTGATGGGGTCAGTGTAGAGGGAGCTTTACTCTGTATCTAACCCCGTGCTGTACCTGTCCTGGGAGTGTTTGATGGGTCAGTGTAGTGGGAGCTTTACTCTGTATCTAACCCCATGCTGTACATTTCCTGGGAGTGTTTGATGGGGACAGTGTAGAGGGAGCTTTACTCTGTATCTAACCCCGTGCTCTACCTGTCCTGGGAGTGTTTGATGGGGACAGTGTAGAGGGAGTTTTACTCTCTATCTAACCCCGTGCTGTACCTGTCTTGGGAGTGTTTGATGGGGTCAGTGTCGAGGGAGCTTTACTCTGTATCTAACCCGTGCTGTCCCTGTCCTGGGAGTGTTTGATGGGGACAGTGTAGAGGGAGCTTTACTCTGTATCTAACCCCATGCTGTACCTGTCCTGGGAGTGTTTGATGGGGTCAGTGTCGAGGGAGCTTTACTCTGTATCTAACCCCGTGCTGTACCTGTCCTGGGAGTGTTTGATGGGGACAGTGTAGAGGGAGCTTTACTCTGTATCTAACCCCGTGCTGTACCTGTCCTGGGAGTATTTGATGGGGACAGTGTAGAGGGAGCTTTACTCTGTATCTAACCCCGTGCTGTACCTGTCCTGGGAGTGTTTGATGGGGACAGTGTAGAGGGAGCTTTACTCTGTAACTAACCCCGTGCTGTACCTGTCCTGGGAGTGTCTGATGGGGACTTTGTAGAAAGTGGTTTATTCTGTGTGTAACCCTGTGATGTACGTGATCTGGGAATATTTGATGGACTATTGTGGGGAAGGTTTAACCAGTCATTGGCCTGATATAATTGTTGCTCCAATACTCAAATCACTGGATACTCCTTATCATTCCAACAATTATTGCCTCTGATGCCCCTTCCTATTCCAGGGAATGAAGTGATTTCAGACATAGAGGAGGCAGTGACATTCCTGCCCATCCCAACACCATTCCCTCAACCTGCTTCCTACTGGAGCAGTACAGACACATTCCCTGATATAAGGAGAGGGAGTCTGTGTGAGGTATAAAGTGTGAGGTGTGCAGGGACATTACTGAATAGTGGAACGTCACATTTGTAACACCAGAGACAGGGTTGATGAGGGGACATTTTGGGCGATGCTCTCAGGAGACTCCGTCCATGGGGAGGGGAGTCAGAGACAGGACGGATTGGCCATGAACACAGGTTATATGATGAGCCTGTAGACAGACTGGAGACGAGCCTGGTCATGTGACCCTGTTACATCGTGAGTGGGAGGGGCCACAGCTGCTCGGTGACATCATTCGAGCTGCTGTGATTGGCTGTTGTCTCCTTTGTGATGTCACCTGGTGATGGGTTTGTGATCCTGGTTACGCCCCAACAGGGTGATGTCATCACTGTGGGAGGAGCTGGATTTCAGTCTGGAGGTGACTCCGTGTAGACCAGTGTTTTTCAAACTCTGTTTCCGGGGACCCATTTTTACCATCGGCCGACCTTCAGGACCCAACCCGGCCGACCTTCAGGACCCAACCCGGCCGACCTTCAGGACCCAACCCGGCCGACCTTCAGGATCCAACACAGCCGACCTTCAGGACCCAACCCGGCCGACCTTCAGGACCCAACCCGGCCGACCTTCGGGACCCAACCCGGCCGACCTTCAGGACCCAACCCGGCCGACCTTCAGGACCCAACCCGGCCGACCTTCAGGACCCAACCCGGCCGACCTTCAGGACCCAACCCGGCCGACCTTCAGGACCCAACCCGGCCGACCTTCAGGACCCAACCCGGCCGACCTTCAGGACCCAACCCGGCCGACCTTCAGGACCCAACCCGGCCGACCTTCAGGACCCAACACAGCCGACCTTCAGGACCCAACCCAGCCGACCTTCAGGACCCAACCCGGCCGACCTTCAGGACCCAACCCGGCCGACCTTCAGGACCCAACCCGGCCGACCTTCAGGACCCAACCCGGCCGACCTTCAGGACCCAACCCGGCCGACCTTCAGGACCCAACCCGGCCGACCTTCGCGACCCAACCCGGCCGACCTTCGCGACCCAACCCGGCCGACCTTCAGGACCCAACCGGCCGACCTTCAGGACCCAACCCGGCCGACCTTCGCGACCCAACCCGGCCGACCTTCAGGACCCAACCCGGCCGACCTTCAGGACCCAACCCGGCCGACCTTCGGACCCAACCCGGCCGACCTTCAGGACCCAACCCGGCCGACCTTCAGGACCCAACCCAGCCGACCTTCAGGACCCAACCCGGCCGACCTTCAGGACCCAACCCGGCCGACCTTCAGGACCCAACCCGGCCGACCTTCAGGACCCAACCCGGCCGACCTTCAGGACCCAACCCGGCCGACCTTCGCGACCCAACCCGGCCGACCTTCGCGACCCAACCCGGCCGACCTTCAGGACCCAACCGGCCGACCTTCAGGACCCAACCCGGCCGACCTTCGCGACCCAACCCGGCCGACCTTCAGGACCCAACCCGGCCGACCTTCAGGACCCAACCCGGCCGACCTTCGGACCCAACCCGGCCGACCTTCAGGACCCAACCCGGCCGACCTTCAGGACCCAACCCGGCCGACCTTCAGGACCCAACCCGGCCGACCTTCGCGACCCACGCCGGCTGACCTTCGCGACCCACGCCGGCCGACCTTCGCTGTCCACGCCGGCTGACCTGCGCGACCCACGCCGGCTGACCTGCGCGACCCACGCCGGCCGACCTTCGCGACCCAACCCGGCCGACCTTCGCGGCCCACGCCGGCTGACCTTCGCTGTCCACGCCGGCCGACCTTCGCTGTCCACGCCGGCCGACCTTCGCGACCCACGCCGGCTGACCTGCGCGACCCACGCCGGCTGACCTTCGCGACCCACGCCGGCTGACCTTCGCGACCCACGCCGGCTGACCTGCGCGACCCACCATTTTCTCTTACTTGTTTGTTGCTGATAAAAATGGAGGAAATGGTTTTTGGTCCCTTTGGCCCCAATCGTCCCTTTGGTTCCCCGAACTTGCCAAAAAAAAAAGGCCCGAGCACATAAAAAAAATTTGGCCGCACTGCGAAAGCGTGCCTGATCATCGGTGGGCATGCGCAGCGCACCAATGACCGGACACGCATGCGCAGTGCGGCCAAATTTTATTTCTATGGACACGGCCTTTTTGAAGGCCGCTTGCAGCCGGCATGGTTAAAAGCCAGCTGTTGCGCGTGGATTTGCGCGATTGGGAGCACCGCAATGGACGGCTCCGCGACCCTCCCGACACCCACCCGCGACCCACCCCCGGGTCACACCCCCGAGTTTGACAATGCCAGGTGTAGGGGGCTGTTGGACGAGCAACAAGAGGATTCCTCAGTGTCCAGGAGTTTATAACCACTTTCAGTCCAAAAAGTCACTGACACTAACTCAGTTAGCACTAACGCTAACTACTTTGTCACTAACACTAATTTAACACTAACACTAACTCAGTTAGCACTAACGCTAACTACTTTGTCACTAACACTAATTTAACACTAACACTAACTCAGTTAGCACTAACGCTAACTACTTTGTCACTAACACTAACTAATTTGTCACTAACACTAACTAATTTAACACTAACACTAACTAAGTTAGCACTTTAAGATAATCCAATTATCTTATCTAACTAAACCAATTTAAGATAATCAGTCAAGGTTAAATGTGAGTCATTTACACTTTCTACAAGTGACACAGATTCAGACAAAAACAGGAGGAATGTGTCCAAGTTGCTGCGTTGTTTTTGAATTATGCGGAGGTTTTGGGGAGACTATTGTTCCTCATGCATTCTCCATGGCAACGCCTCGGCCAATCAGAGTTGACTTGACATCAATCAGAACACTTCAGTTTAAGTTGCTGTTGATTGATATTGGACATAATTCTATTGGTTCTATTGGTAGAATTTTTTGAGGACGTTACCAGTGCGGTAGATAACGGGGAGCCAATGGATGTGGTATATCTGGATTTCCAGAACGCTTTTGACAAGGTGCCACACAAAAGGTTGCTGCATAAACTAAAGATGCATGGCATTGAGGGTAAAGTGGTAGCATGGGTAGAGGATTGGTTAACTAACAGAAAGCAGAGAGTGGGGATAAATGGGTGTTTCTCTGGTTGGCAACCTGTAACTAGTGGTGTGCCTCAAGGATCAGTGTTGGGCCCTCAGTTGTTCACAATTTACATAGATGATTTGGAGTTGGGGACCAAGTGCAATGTGTCAAAGTTTGCAGACGACACTAAGATGAGTGGTAAAGCAAAATGTGCAGAGGATACCGGAAGTCTGCAGAAGGATTTGGATAGGTTAGGTGAATGGGCTAGGTCCGGCAGATGGAATTCAATGTTGCCAAGTGTGAGGCTATCCATTTTGGGAGGAATAACAGCAGAATGGATTATTATTTAAACGGTAAGATGTTAAAACATGCTGCTGTGCAGAGGGACCTGGGTGTGCTGGTGCACGAGTCGCAAAAAGTTGGTGTGCAGGTGCAACAGGTGATTAAGAAGGCTAATCGAGTTTTGTCTTTCATTGCTAGAGGGATGGAGTTCAAGACTAGGGAGGTTATGCTGCAATTGTATAGGGTGTTGGTGAGGACACATCTTGAGTATTCAGTTTTGGTCTCCTTACCTGAGAAAGGACATATTGGCACTGGAGGGAGTGGGGAGGAGATTCACTAGGTTGATCCCAGAGTTGAGGGGATTAGATTATGACGAGGGGTTGAGTAGACTGGGACTGTACTCATTGGAGTTTAGAAGGATGCGGGGGGGATCTTATTGAAACAGATAAAATTATGAAGGGAATAGATAGGATAGATGCGGGCAGGTTGTTTCCACTGGTCGGGGAAAGCAGAACTAGGGGGCATAGCCTCAAAACAAGGGGAAGTAGATTTAGGACCGAGTTCAGGAGGAATTTCTTCACCCAAAGGGTTGTGAATCTCTGGAATTCCTTGCCCAGTGAAGCAGTTGAGGCTCCTTCTTTAAATGTTTTTAAGAAAAAGATAGATACCTTTCTAAAGAATAAAGGGATTCGGGGATATGGTGTTCGGGCCAGAGAGTGGAGCTGAGTCCACAAAAGATCAGCCATGATCTCATTAAATGGCGGAGCAGGCTCGAGGGGCCAGATGGCCTACTCCTGTTCCTAGTTCTTATGTTCTTATGTTCTTATGGTCCTGGCATTGGATTCAACAATTATAGAGGGGGGCCCTTTAAAATATTAGATAAAATGATTCTTGAAAATTACTGAATTTGTAGAAATATGAGTAAGTTTTAATTGTTTGAATACTGTCCATGACTGACTCAAATGATACGAATAATAAAACATAGAACAGTACAGCACAGTGCAGGACATTTGGGCCACGATGTTGCGCCAACCACTTGTCCTAATTTAAGATTAACCTAATCTACACCCCTTCAATTTACTGTTGTCCATGTGTCAATCCAAGAGTCGCTTAAATGTCCCGAATGACTCTGACTCCACCACCTCTGCTGGCAGTGATTCCACACACCCACCACTCTCTGTGTAAAGAACCTCTGACATCTCCCCTATACCTTCCTCCAATCACCTTAAAATTATGTCCCCTCGTGACAGCCATTTCCACCCTGGGGAAAAGTCTCTGATTATCCACTCGATCCATGCCTCTCATCACCTTGATGTACCACAAGTACTGAGATGAAGGTACATTCACCAAGCTTGAAACAATATCGTAACTGAGACCAGAGATGACGTAGGGAGTTTGAACGTGGGACAAAAGTCGTGGGAAAGTTAATTAATTAATTTGGAGTAATTGATTAATGTCTAATTAACTAATCACCTGTTAAGTGACTGGCACTTTCCTGAACAGATCAAAGGGGTCTCAGCTGAACCAATGAAACTAAGGAAGGGGCTAAACCCAGATAAGGATTCCCTTAAGAATGTGATCCGTCCAACTGATTAGCAGAGGAATTATAGCCGTCGGAAATTCCTTGGAGCGTTGGTAAAAGTTACTTTTAAAGGCTTTGTTGAAATGACTTTTAATTTTGTAAATCTGAAGTCACTTTTATCTTGAAGTTTTTTGCTACCACTTGTTGGTGGCTGAAGGACATTTCTAGAGACACAGGAAAAAAGTATTTTCCAGTTAATTTTGTGTGAGTGTCCCAAAATATGTTCTTAAATAAATAAGCATGACTGAAATTCATTCAACCGGACTGACTGATCTATGAGTGATTATTATAAGTGTGACATGGCAGCGCGATATTAACAGTAGAAGCAAGGGAATGTTGGGGAAGAGGGCAAGATGGGGGAAGGGAGATTTGTTTTTTAATTGAAAAAAATAATCTTTATTGTCACAAGTAGACTTACATTAACACTGCAATGAAGTTACTGTGAAAAGCCCCATAGTCGCCACACTCCGGCGCCTGTTCGGGTCACAGAGGGAGAATTCAGAATGTCCAATTCACCTAACAGCATGTCTTTCGGGACTTGTGGGAGGAAACCGGAGCACCCGGAGGAAACCCACGCAGACACGGGGAGAACGTGCAGACTCCGCACAGAAGATAAAAAGAAATGTACAGCACAGGAACAGGCCCTTCGGCCCTCCAAGCCCGTGCCGACCAGGCTGCCAACTAAACTACAATCTTCTACACTTCCTGGGTCCGTATCCCTCTATTCCCATCCTATTCATGTATTTGTCAAGACGCCCCTCAAACGTCACTATCGTCCCTGTTTCCACCACCTCCTCCGGTAACGAGTTCCAGGCACCCACTACCCTCTGTGTGAACAACTTGCCTCATACATCTCCTCTGAACCTTGCCCCTCGCACTTAAACATATGCCCCCTAGTAATTGACCCCTCTACCTATCTACCCTCTATCAGGTCGCCCCTCACCCTCCGTCGTTCCAGTGAGAACAAACCAAGTTTATTCAACCGCTCCTCATAGCTAATGCCCTCCATACCAGGCAACATTCTGGTAAATCTCTTCTGCACCCTCTCTAAAGCCTCCACATCCTTCTGGTAGTGTGGTGACCAGAATTGAACACTAGACTCCAAGTGTGGCCTAACTAAAGTTCTATACAGCTGCAACATGACTTGCCAATTCTTATACTCAATGCCCCGGCCAAAGAAGGCAAGCATGCCGTATGCCTTCTTGACTACCTTCTCCACCTGTGCTGCCGCTTTCAGTGACCTGTGGACCTGTACTCCTAGATCTCTCTGACTTTCAATACTCTTGAGGGTTCTACCATTCACTGTATATTCCCGACCTGCATTAGACCTTCCAAAATGCATTACCTCACATTTGTCCGGATTAAACTCCATCTGCCATCTCTCCACCCAAGTCTCCAAACAATCTAAATCCTGCTGTATCCTCTGACAGTCCTCATCGCTATCCGCAATTCCACCAACCTTTGTGTCGTCTGCAAACTTACTAATCAGACCAGTTACATTTTCCTCCAAATCATTTATATATACTACAAAGAGCAAAGGTCCCAGCACTGATCCCTGTGGAACACCACTGGTCACAGCCCTCCAATTAGAAAAGCATCCTTCCATTGCTACTCTCTGCCTTCTATGACCTAGCCAGTTCTGTATCCACCTTGCCAGCTCACCCCTGATCCCGTGTGACTTCACCTTTTGTACTAGTCTACCATGAGGGACCTTGTCAAAGGCCTTACTGAAGTCCATATAGACAACATCCACTGCCCTACCTGCATCAATCATCTTAGTGACCTCCTCGAAAAACTCTATCAAGTTAGTGAGACACGACCTCCCCTTCACAAAACCATGCTGCCTCTCACTAATACGTCCATTTGCTTCCAAATGGGAGTAGATCCTGTCTCGAAGAATTCTCTCCAGTAATTTCCCTACCACTGAAGTAAGGCTCACCGGCCTGTAGTTCCCTGGATTATCCTTGCTACCCTTCTTAAACAGAGGAACAACATTGGCTATTCTCCAGTCCTCTGGGGCATCACCTGGAGACAGTGAGGATCCAAAGATTTCTGTCAAGGCCTCAGCAATTTCCTCTCCAGCCTCCTTCAGTATTCTGGGGTAGATACCATCAGGCCCTGGGGACTTATCTACCTTAATATTTTTTAAGACGCCCAACACCTCATCTTTTTGGATCTCAATGTGACCCAGGCTATCTACACACCCTTCTCCAGACTCAACATCTACCAATTCCTTCTCTTTGGTGAATACTGATGCAAAGTATTCACTGACAGTGACCCAAGCCAGGAATTGAACCTGGGACCCTGGAGCTGTAAAGCAACAATGCAAACCACTGTGCTTCCGTGCCGCACCACGGTTAGCACTACTGCCTCACGGAGCGGAGGACCCGGGTTCGATTCCGGCCCCGGGTCACTGTCGTATGGAGTTTGCACTTTCTTCTCGAGTCAGCCTGGGTTTCACCCCCACATCCCAAAGATGTGCAGGTAAGGTGGATTGCAGCTGTACGAGGCCTTGGGGAGACACATCTGGAATACTGTGCACAGTTTTGGTCTCCTTCTGGGATACAATTGCATTAGAATCAGATCAGAGGAGGTTTGCTCGGCCGATTTCTGGGACGAAGGGCTTTTCTTATGGAGGACGCTGGAACAGGTTTGGCCAATTCCCATTGGAGTTTAGAAGACCTGTCAATGATCTCAGTGAAACGTGTCAGGTGCTGAGGGGACACAAGACTGGCTAGATTACTAGTTTTGGACACAATCACGCCACAGGCAGTAACTGGGGTATCCCCGCTGGGATGTTAATGGGTCGTACTCATCGTACACAACGGACATTGATTCGACCGGATATCGGTGCAAAGGTGTGTCGTAACCAAAATTTGCAAGGGCGTTGCCCAGTTCAAGGTAGACCACTTTGTTGATTCATACCTGACGATGCCGGGTTCATAACTTTAATGATGGTGCTCACTGGCAATCTGGCATTGTCGTGCGTCAAACGGGACCTGTCTCTTACCAAGTTCATGTCTGGGGGAAATCTAATGAAACGACACCTGGATCACAATCGCTCACAGTGGTTGCTTCCTCGTAAGTGCCTCAAAAGAAACCTGTCCTGCATCTTCCGGCTCTATTACTGAACCAGGGAGCGGCTGAATGGAAATGTGCATTAGGAAGATAAGGGAAGTGACTTGAAGTTAACTGTTTATTTCAAAAGGAATATGTACAATTAAAGGATGTCATAAACTAACTAAAGCAAAGTATTAAGTGTATGTTAACCCAAAAGTAGTGGCCATAAAAATACCATGAATGTACTGCACCTTCTGAGAACAGGGATGACTATTGGAAGGTCAAACGATAAAAGTTAAAGATGAAAGGGAAACATAAATATTTGAAGAGCGAGATGTACACCTGTATCAGTAGGTGTGGTTCTGAGATGTTGAAGCAGTAAGGAAGTAGTTTCTGTCATTATCAGGGAAACGTGTTTGTTTCTGCAAGGTTTTGGTGATAATCTTTGGTCCCTGTATGGAATGAGAGTGAGAGAAAAGCCTGTGTAAGCTTTCAGTGATCGCTGTAACAAATTAGCTCAGCGTGAATTAAGCAGAAATTATTTGGGGATATATTTGGAGAAATGCTGTCAACTGTGTCAATATTATTTTGTGTCTTTCATGTTTTTTCTTTTCTTTAAAATAAATGTTCAAATATAGTTTTCAAAATAGTGGCAAGTGGTTTGAAATTCTTTCCTCTGACTTTAGACATCTTCTCTGTAAATATAAATTACAAATTGTTGTGATAACTTGTTCAAGTTTCCCTTTGGGATTTGGGTAGCCTGGCACTTACTACCTGTCACATCATAACAACAGAAAGAAGCATCAAACATCATCAGTTTCTGAATGAGGGAAGACTCCAATCATTTGGGGGAAGTTACTGTGAAAATTCAATTACCAGAGTCCCCACATCCGATCTCGGGACTTAATCCTGGAATTCTATGTCTGTCTCCCAGGGGAGGAACATCGCAGAGCAGGACACCTGCCACTATATTGGTTACACAGTTGGCCCCACCTCAAATCCCAGGATCCGGAAGATTAGAATGTTTTGAGGATGTGGTTGCGATTGTATATCTAATTGAGCTGTCGGACTGAGAGAGGTTTGGAGGGATATCACTGTGTTATCTTGCTGCAATATAACTGGGACCACGGATGGATCTCTGTGTCTATTCGGAACTCCAGATATGCGTTATCCCTTCTTAGTTCCCAAATAATAGAGATTCAGGCTGTGCTTTTTGGCAAAGTTTCGTTGAACATTATTGGCAACTTTAGTGTCCACTGGTAAACTTTGATTACAATACAGACTTAGGTCAGGTAGATTGTCTTTAGCGAATACAGTGGTTGAGTTTAAAATACAAATCGTGGTGATTCTTCAAATCATCATACACAGAACAAAATTAGGGATTGATTTAAACAAAAGGAAAATGGTGATTTAGCAAAAGCAAGCAGCAAAGAAATAGGTTTCAGAAAGAGATAGACTGATCCCGGAATGGATTATTCCATCCCGACAAGTGATTTTTAAGGAGATTATTATCTTAAAGACTCACCTTCTTTTCATCTCTGATTGGTTTTACCTAATTTATAATTGACTCAATTCGACCAAAGTGTCTGCCTGTCAATTTTGAGAGAGATATGTATTTAGTAAATTGGTGTGAATTTTCCATTGCATCGCCTGCCAATTTTCCAATTTATCCACAAACCCATCTCAACATTATTGGAGAAACACATTGTTTGCTGAGAAAGTATCTCTCTCGACTGGCTGTTTCCATAGAAATGGAATGGCCGGTTCTTTCACACAATGGGGCCTTTCAGCCAGCTGACGTCACTGTTCCTTCCGACAAGTGATTTTTAAGGAGATTATTATCTTAAAGTCTCACCTTCTTTTCATCTCTGATTGGTTTTTCCTAATTTATAATCCATTCAATTCGACCAAATTGTCTGTCTGTCAATTGACACCGTGGTTAGCACTGCTGCCTCACAGCTTCAGGGACCCGGGTCAGCACGGTGACACAGTGGTTAGCACTGCTGCCTCACAGTGCCAGGGACCCGGGTCAGCACGGTGACACAGTGGTTAGCACTGCTGCCTCACAGCACCAGGGACCCGGGTCAGCACGGTGACACAGTGGTTAGCACTGCTGCCTCACAGCACCAGGGACCCGGGTCAGCACGGTGGCTAATGACCCGGGTTCAATTCCGACATTGGGTGACTGTGCGGAGTCTGCACGTTCTCCCTGTGACTGCGTGGGTTTCCTCCGGGTGCTCCGGTTTCCTCCCACAGCCCAAAGATGTGTTGGTTAGTTGGATTGGCCGTGCTGAATTGCCCCTTATTGTCCGAAGGTTAGGTGGGGTTACATGTTTGCCGGGCCTGGGACTAGCCAGATAGGGTGCTCTGTCAGAGGGTCGGTACAGACTCGGTGGGCCGAATGGCCTCCTTCTGACTTGTAGATGGGGGAACAGATCGCCATTTCTGTGGCAGCAAACGGGAATCCAGCAGAGTGTGTTGCCCCCTTGGTGCTGGGGGCAAGGGTGTCTCGGAGCGGGTACAGGACATTCTGGAGGGGGAGGGGGTACAGTCAGTTGCCGTGGTGCACATCGGTACCAACGTCATAGGTAATAAAAGGGATGAGGGCCTGGAATGTGAGCTTAAAAGCAGAATGTAGGGAGTTAGGAAGCAAGTTGAGAAATCTGACCTCAAAGGCAGTGATCTCAGGATTACTCCCTGTACCACGTGCTAGTCAGAGTCGAAATAGCAGGATATATCGGATAAATCTGTGGCTGGAGAGATGGTGTCAGGGGGAGGGGTTCAGATTCCTGGGGCATTGGAACTGGTTCTGGGGGAGGTGGGACCTGTACAAACGGGTTACACCTGGGCAGGACTGGGACTGATGTCCTTGTGGAGGGTACTTGCTAGAGCATTTGGGGAGGGTTTAAGCTGATATGCCAGGGAATGGGAACCTCTGTAAGGATTCAGAGCAGGGGGAGAATCAAGAACTAGGGAGAAAGGCAGCAAGGTGAATGAGGAAACAATCGGCATTGAAATCAAGGGCCTGTATCAGATAATAAATATAATTATTAATAATAATCTTTGTTATTGTCGCAAGCAGGCTTACACTAACACTTCAATGAAGTTACTGTGTAAATCCCCTCGTCGCCACATTCCGGCGCCTGTTCGGGTAGAGGGAGAATTCAGAATGTCCAATTCACCTAACAGCACTTCTTTCGGGACTTGTGGGAGGAAACCGGAGCACCCGGAGGAAACCCACGCAGACTCGGGGAGAACATAGAACATAGAACATTCCAGCGCAGTACAGGCCCTTCGGCCCTCAATGTTGCGCCGACCTGTGAAACCACTCTAAAGCCCATCTACACTATTCCCTTATCGTCCATATGTCTATCCAATGACCATTTAAATGCCCTTAGTGTTGGCGAGTCCACTACTGTTGCAGGCAGAGCATTCCACACCCTTACTACTCTCTGAGTAAAGAACCTACCTCTGACATCTGTCCTATATCTATCACCCCTCAATTTAAAGCTATGTCCCCTCGTGCTAGACATCACCATCCGAGGGAAAAGGCTCTCACTGTCCACCTGTGCAGACTCCGCACAGACAGTGACCCAAGTCGGGAATCGAACCTGGGAACCTGGCGCTGTGGAACAACAGTGCTAACCACTATGCTAACGGCTGCCTGACGTTAGGCTCACCATAAGACCATAAGACATAGGGACAGAATTAGGCCACTCGGCCCATCGAGTCTGCTCCGCCATTCTATCATGGCTGATATTTTCTCATCCCCATTCTCCTGCCTTCTCCCCATAACCCCTGATCCCCTTATTGATCAAGAACCTATCTATCTCTGTCTTAAAGACACTCAGTGATTTGGCCTCCACAGCCTTCCACGGCAAAGAGTTCCACAGATTCACCACCCTCTGGCTGAAGAAATTCCTCCTCATCTCTGTTTTAAAGGATCGTCCCTTTAGTCTGAGATTTTGGTTCTAGTTTTTCCTCCAAGTGGAAACATCCTCTCCACGTCCACTCTATCCAGGCCTCGCAGTATCTTGTAAGTTTCAATAAGAACAAAGAACAAAGAACAAAGAAAAGTACAGCCCAGAAACAGGCCCTTCGGCCCTCCAAGCCCGTGCCGACCATGCTGCCCTCTAAACTACAATCTTCTACACTTCCTGGGACCGTATCCCGACATTCCCATCCTATTCATGTATTTGTCAAGATGCCCCTTAAACGTCACTATCGTCCCTGCTTCCACCACCTCCTCCGGCAGCGAGTTCCAGGCACCCACGACCCTCTGTGTAATAATCCCTCCTCATCCTTCTAAACTCCAAGGAGTACAGACCCAGAGTCCTCAACCGTTCTTCATACGACAAGTTCTTCATTCCAGGGATCATTCTTGTGAACCCCCTCTGGACCCTTTCCAAGGTCAGCACATCCTTCCTTAGATACGGGGCCCAAACTGCTCACAATACTCCAAATGGGGTCTGACCAGAGCCTTATACAGCCTCAGAAGTACATCCCTGGTCTTGTATTCTAGCCCTCTTGACATGAATGCTAACATTGCATTTGCCTTCTTAACTGCCGACTGAACCTGCACATTAACCTTGAGAATCGTGAACAAGGACTCCCAAGTCCCCTTGTGCTTCTGATTTCCGAAGCATTTCTCCATTTAGAAAATAGTCTGGCTAAATTCCTCTTTCCAAAGTGTGTAACCTCACACTTTTCCACATTGTATTCCATCTGCCACTTCATTGCCCACTCTCCTAGCCTGTCCAAGTCCTTCTGCAGCCCCCCTGCTTCCTCAATACTACCTGTCCCTCGACAGATCTTTGCATCATCTGCAAACTTAGCAACAGAGCCTTCAGTTCCTTCTTCCAGATCATTAATGTATATTGTGAAAAGTCGTGGTCCCAGCACAGACCCCTGAGGCACACCACTAGTCACCGGCTGCCATCCTGAATAAGACCCCTTTATCCCCACTCTCTGCCTTCTGCCAGTCAGCCAATCCTCTATCCATGCCAGGATCTTACCCTGAACACCATGGGCTCTTAACTTATTTAACAGTCTCCTATGTAGCACCTTGTCAAAGGCCTTCTGGACATCTAAATAAATCACGTCCACTGGTTCTCCTTTGTCTAACTTCCTTGTTACTTTCTCAAAGACAGTCGATTTCGGTGTGAGAACAGCTGGTGAGTCAGTTTCAGCGGGAGCATTGCGGAAGGAGGTTGCTGGGAGGTAAGTCTGTCCTTTAAAAGCACTTGTCTTTGCAGGGGCAGGCCAGTCGATTTCGGCGGGAGTGGAGCTGGCTGGTTAGTCAATTTCAGAAGGAGCTGAGAAAATTTTTTTTTTTTAAATTAGTGTTTTAGGCGGGAAAAGGAAGTCGACCCGCGGACGTCTGGGAAGACCCTCCCCAATAAATTCTGGTGGAGAGGAAACCCGAGACACTACACGTGTAGTGTCTCCCACCCGCCCTCCTCCTCTAACCTAATAATAAAACCCATTGGTCTGAGGTAAGTACCATATTTTATTATATTATTATTATTTTTTATAAAAAAATTAATTTAGTTGTTAGCCAGATCTTGGTAGAAAGTTAGAGGAATGGCAGGGAAGGGAGTGCAATGTTCCTCCTGCAGGAGGTTTGAGGTGAGGGATGCAGTTAGTGTCCCTGCTGATTTTACCTGCAGGAAGTGCTGCCATCTCCAGCTCCTCCAAGACCGAGTTAGGGAACTGGAGCTGGAGTTGGAAGAACTTCGGATCATTCGGGAGGCAGAAGGGGTCATAGATAGCAGCTTCAGGGAATTAGCTACACCAAAGATTGGAGATAGGTGGGTAACTGTAAGAGGGACTGGGAAGAAGCAGTCAGTGCAGGGATCCCCTGCGGTCGTTCCCCTGAGAAACAAGTATACCGCTTTGGATACGTGTGGGGGGGGGACTTACCAGGGGTAAGCCATGGGGTACGGGCCTCTGGCACGGAGTCTGTCCCTGTTGCTCAGAAGGGAAGGGGGGAGAGGAGCAGAGCATTAGTAATTGGGGACTCTATAGTCAGGGGCACAGATAGGAGATTTTGTGGGAGCGTGAGAGACTCACGTTTGGTATGTTGCCTCCCAGGTGCAAGGGTACGTGATGTCTCGGATCGTGTTTTCCGGGTCCTTAGGGGGGAGGGGGAGCAGCCCCAAGTCGTGGTCCACATTGGCACTAACGACATAGGTAGGAAAGGGGACAAGGATGTCAGGCAGGCTTTCAGGGAGCTAGGATGGAAGCTCAGAACTAGAACAAACAGAGTTGTTATCTCTGGGTTGTTGCCCGTGCCACGTGATAGTGAGATGAGGAATAGGGAGAGAGAGCATTTAAACACGTGGCTACAGGGATGGTGCAGGCGGGAGGGATTCAGTTTTCTGGATAACTGGGGCTCTTTCTGGGGAAGGTGCGACCTCTACAGACAGGATGGTCTACATCTGAACCTGAGGGGCACAAATATCCTGGGGGGGAGATTTGTTAGTGCTCTTTGGGGGGGTTTAAACTAATGCAGCAGGGGCATGGGAACCTGGATTGTAGTTTTAGGGTAAGGGAGAATGAGAGTATAGAGGTCAGGAGCACAGATTTACGTCGCAGGAGGGGGCCAGTGTTCAGGTAGGTGGTTTGAAGTGTGTCTACTTCAATGCCAGGAGTATACGAAACAAGGTAGGGGAACTGGCAGCATGGGTTGGTACCTGGGACTTCGATGTTGTTGCCATTTCGGAGACATGGATAGAGCAGGGACAGGAATGGATGTTGCAGGTTCCGGGGTTTAGGTGTTTTAGTAAGCTCAGAGAAGGAGGCAAAAGAGGGGGAGGTGTGGCGCTGCTAGTCAAGAGCAGTATTACGGTGGCGGAGAGGATGCTAGATGGGGACTCTTCTTCCGAGGTAGTATGGGCTGAAGTTAGAAACAGGAAAGGAGAGGTCACCCTGTTGGGAGTTTTTTATAGGCCTCCTAATAGTTCTAGGGATGTAGAGGAATGGATGGCGAAGATGATTCTGGATAAGAGCGAAAGTAACAGGGTAGTTATTATGGGAGACTTTAACTTTCCAAATATTGACTGGAAAAGATATAATTCGAGTACAATAGATGGGTCATTTTTTGTACAGTGTGTGCAGGAGGGTTTCCTGAAACAATATGTTGACAGGCCAACAAGAGGTGAGGGCACGTTGGATTTGGTTTTGGGTAATGAACCAGGCCAGGTGTTGGATTTGAAGGTAGGAGAGCACTTTGGGGACAGTGACCACAATTCGGTGACGTTTACGTTAATGATGGAAAGGGATAAGTATACACCGCAGGGCAAGAGTTATAGCTGGGGGAAGGGCAATTATGATGCCATTAGACGTGACTTGGGGGGGATAAGGTGGAGAAGTAGGCTGCAAGTGTTGGGCACACTGGATAAGTGGGGCTTGTTCAAGGATCAGCTACTGCGTGTTCTTGATAAGTATGTACCGGTCAGACAGGGAGGAAGGCGTCGAGCGAGGGAACCGTGGTTTACCAAGGAAGTGGAATCTCTTGTTAAGAGGAAGAAGGAGGCCTATGTGAAGATGAGGTGTGAAGTTTCGGTTGGGGCAATGGAGAGTTACAAGGTAGCGAGGAAGGATCTAAAGAGAGAGCTAAGACGAGCAAGGTGGGGACATGAGAAGTATTTGGCAGGAAGGATCAAGGAAAACCCAAAAGCTTTCTATAGGTATGTCAGGAATAAGCGAATGACTAGGGAAAGAGTAGGACCAGTCAAGGACAGGGATGGGAAATTGTGTGTGGAGTCTGAAGAGATAGGCGAGATACTAAATGAATATTTTTCGTCAGTATTCACTCAGGAAAAAGATAATGTTGTGGAGGAGAATGCTGAGCCCCAGGCTAATAGAATAGATGGTACGTAGGGAAGAGGTGTTGGCAATTCTGGACAGGCTGAAAATAGGTAAGTGCCGGGACCTGATGGGATTTATCCTAGGATTCTCTGGGAGGCCAGGGAAGAGATTGCTGGACCTTTGGCTTTGATTTTTATGTCATCATTGGCTACAGGAATAGTGCCAGAGGACTGGAGGACAGCAAATGTGGTCCCTTTGTTCAAAAAGGGGAGCAGAGACAACCCTGGCAACTATAGACCGGTGAGCCTCACGTCTGTAGTGGGTAAAGTCTTGGAGGGGATTATAAGAGACAAGATTTATAATCATCGAGATAGGAATAATATGATCAGGGATAGTCAGCATGGCTTTGTGAAGGGAAGGTCATGCCTCACAAACCTTATTGAGTTCTTTGAGAAGGCGACTGAACAGGTAGACGAGGGTAGAGCAGTTGATGTGGTGTATATGGATTTCAGCAAAGCGTTTGATAAGGTTCCCCACGGTAGGCTATTGCAAAAAATACGGAGGCTGGGGATTGAGGGTGATTTAGAGATGTGGATCAGAAATTGGCTAGCTGAAAGAAGACAGAGGGTGGTGGTTGATGGGAAATGTTCAGAATGGAGTACAGTCACAAGTGGAGTACCACAAGGATCTGTTCTGGGGCCGTTGCTGTTTGTCATTTTTATCAATGACCTAGAGGAAGGCGCAGAAGGGTGGGTGAGTACATTTGCAGACGATACTAAAGTCGGTGGTGTTGTCGATAGTGTGGAAGGATGTAACAGGTTACAGAGGGATATAGATAAGCTGCAGAGCTGGGCTGAGAGGTGGCAAATGGAGTTTAATGTGGAGATGTGTGAGGTGATTCACTTTGGAAGGAATAACAGGAATGCGGAATATTTGGCTCATGGTAAAGTTCTTGAAAGTGTGGATGAGCAGAGGGATCTAGGTGTCCATGTACATAGATCCCTGAAAGTTGCCACCCAGGTTGATAGGGTTGTGAAGAAGGCCTATGGAGTGTTGGCCTTTATTGGTAGAGGGATTGAGTTCCGGAGTCGGGAGGTCATGTTGCAGCTGTACAGAACTCTGGTACGGCCGCATTTGGAGTATTGCGTACATTTCTGGTCACCGCATTGTAGGAAGGACTAGGATGCTTTGAAGCGGGTGCAGAGGAGATTTACCAGGATGTTGCCTGGTATGGAGGGAAAATCTTATGAGGAAAGGCTGATGGACTTGAGGTTGTTTTCGTTGGAGAGAAGAAGGTTAAGAGGAGACTTAATAGAGGCATACAAAATGATCAGGGGGTTGGATAGGGTGGACAGTGAGAGCCTTCTCCCGCGGATGGATATGGCTGGCACGAGGGGACATAACTTTAAACTGAGGGGTACTAGATATAGGACAGAGGTCAGAGGTAGGTTCTTTACGCAAAGAGTAGTGAGGCCGTGGAATGCCCTACATGCTACAGTAGTGAACTCGCCAACATTGAGGGCATTTAAAAGTTTATTGGATAAACATATGGATGATAATGGCATAGTGTAGGTTAGATGGCTTTTGTTTCGGTGCAACATCATGGGCCGAAGGGCCTGTACTGCGCTGTATTGTTCTATGTTCTATGTTCTAAAGAACTCTAACAGATTTGTCAGACACGACCTCCCTTTGACGTAGCCGTGCTGACTCAGTCCTATTTTACCGTGCACTTCCAAGTACTCCGCGATCTCATCTTTAATAACAGACCAATCTTACCAATGGCCGAAGTCAGGCTAACCGGCCTATAATTTCCCGTCTGCTGCCTCCCTCCCTTCTTAAACACGGTGTTACATTGGCCACTTTCCAGTCCTCTGGGACCTTTCCTGCCTCCACAATTTCCTGAGCTATCTCTTTTATGACCCTGGGGTGTAGTCCATCTGGTCCAGGAGACTTATCCACCTTCAGACCTTTCAGTTTCCCCAGAACCTTCTCCTTAGTAATGGTCACTGCACTCACCTCTGCCCCCTGGTTCTGGAGCTCTGGCATCCCACTGGTGTCTTCCACCGTGAAGACTGATGCAACGTAACTATTCAGTTCCTCTGCCATTTCTTTGTTTCCTATTATTACTTCTCCAGCCACGTTTTTCATTGGTCCAATGTCTATTTTTGCTTCACTCTTACCTTTTATATATTGAAAGAAACTCTTCCTATCTTCTTTTATATTACTAACTAACTTGAACTCATATTTCACCTTCACTCCTCTTATTGCTTTTTTAGTTGTCCTCTGCTCGCTTTTAAATGATTTCAAATCCTCTGGTCTCCCACTAATACTCGCCACTTTGTCTGCTTTTTCTTTAACTTTTATGCTGTCCTTGACATCCCTCGTCAGCTATGGATGCCTTGTCCTCCCCGTAGCATGTTCCCTCCTCCTTGGGATGAATTTCTGTTGTGCCTCCCCAATAACCCCCAAAATCTCCTGCCATTGCTGTTCCACTGTCTTCCCTGCTAGGCTCCTTCTCCAATCAACTCTGGCCAGCTCCTCCCTCATGTCTTTGTGTAGTTACCCTTATTTAATTGTAATCCTGTTACATCTGATTGCAGCTTCTCCCTCTCAAACTGCAGGGTAAATTCTATCATATTGTGGTCACTGCTCCCTAAGGGTTCCTTCACGTTAAGTTCCCTAATCAAGTCTGCCTCATCATACATCACCAAATCCAGAATTGCCTGTTCCCTAGTGGGCTCTGTCACAAGCTGCTCCAAAAAAACATCTCTTAAACATTCAACAAATTCCCTTTCTTGGGATCCACAACCAACCTGATTTTCCCAGTCCACCTGCATATTGAAGTCCCCCATGATCATTGTAATAATGCCTTTTTTACATGCTTTCTCTATCTCTTGATTTATTTTCTGCCCCACATCCTGACTACTGCTAGGGGGCCTGTAGATAACTCCCATCATGGTCTTTTTACCTTTGCGATGCCTCAACTCTACCCACAGAGATTCTATGCCTTCCGATCCTATATCGCCCCTTGATATCGATTTTACTTCATTCCTTACGAACAATGCGACCCGCCCCCTTTGCCCATCTGCCTGTCCTTTCGATAGGACACATATCCTTGGATATTTAGATCCCAGCCCTGATCCCCTTGCAGCCACGTCTCTGTGATGCCCACAACATCGTACCGGCCAATTTCAATATGTGCACCAAGCTCATTTACCATGTTCCATATACTGCGCGCATTTAGGTCCAACACCCTCAGTCCTGCATTGACCACCTCCCGTCTCACACTCGTCACCTTTTCTGCTCTGCCTGAGGGTGATGTTCTATTAGTTTGGTTCTCTATTTCCCCTTCAGTTCTGGCACCTTCTAAGCTCACTCTCTGGTTCCCTCCCCCTGCCATATTAGTTTAAATGATGTGGAGATGCCGGCGTTGGACTGGAGTGAGCACAGTAAGAAGTCTTACAACACCATGTTAAATTCCAACAGGTTTGTTTCAAATCACTAGCTTTCGGAGCACTGCTCCTTCCTCAGGAGAATATTAGTTTAAACCCTCCCGAGTGACACTAGCAAACCTCCCAGCCAGGATATTGGTGCCGCCTGAGTTTAGATGTAACCCGTCCATCTTGTAGGACCCACCCGCCCCAGAAGAGATCCCAATGGTCCAGAAATCTGAAACTCACTGGTCTATAGTTCCCTGTTTTCTCTCTACCTCCCGTTTTAAATAGCGCCGGAGTGTGGGGACTAGGGGCTATTCACAGTAACGTCATTGCAGTGTTAATGTAAGCCGACTTGTGACAATAAAGATTATTATTATCATTATAGTACTGAAGTTGTGGAGTCTATTATCAAGTATTTCATAGCACAGCATTTGGAAAGCAGTGGTGTAATCAGACAAAGTCAGCTTGGATTTACAAAAGGGAAATCAGGCTTGACAAATCTACCAGAATTCTTTGAGGATGTAATGAGAAGAGTTGACCTGGGAGAACTTGTGGATGCGGTTTATTTAGATTTTCAGAAGACTTTCTACACCGTTTCACAAAGCAGAATACTATGTATAGTTAACGCCCATGGGAGTATGGGTAGTGCCTTGAGATGGAGAGAAAGCTGGTCAGCAGACAGGAAGCAAAAAGTTGGAACAAATGGGTCTTTTTCTGATTGTCAGGCAGTGACTAGTGGGGTATCGCAGGGATCTGTGCTCAGACCCCAACTGTTCACATTATATATTAATGATTCGGACAAGAGAAAGAAATGTTTTATCTCAACATTTACAGCTGATAATTAGTTACAGGGGGGGGGGAGAGTGAGCTGTGAGGAGGATCCAGAGATACTTCAGCGGGATTTGGACAGGCTGAGTGAGTGGCCACATGCCTGGCAGATGCAGTATAATGTGGATAAATGTGAGGTTATCCGCTTCGGGAGCAAAAATAGGAAGGCAGATTATTATTAAATTGAGAGAGGTGGATACTCAGCGAGAACTTGCTGTCCTCGTGCATCAGTCGCTGAAAGTAAGCGCGCAGGTACAGCAGGCAGTAAAGAAGGCAAATGGTATGTTGGCCTTCATAGCGAGAGGATTGGAGTCTAGGAATAGAGATGTTTTACTGCAATTGTATCGGGCATTGGTGAGGCCACACCTGGAGTGTTGTGCCCAGTTTTGGTGTCCTGGTCTGAGGAAGGATGTTCTTGCTATGGAGGGAGAGCAGCGAAGGTTAACCAGGCTGATTCCTGGGATGGCGGGACTGTCATATGAGGAGAGACTGAGTCGGTTAGGATTATATTCATTGGAGTTTAGAGAATGAGGGGGTCTCATAGAAACTTACACAATTCTACCAGGATTAGACAGATTCAGAAAGAACGTTCCCGGTGGTGGGGGGAGTCCAGAACGAGGGGTCATAGTTTGAGGATAAGGGTAAACCTTTTAGGACTGAGGTGAGAAGAAATTTCTCCACCCAGAGAGCGGTGAATCTGTGGAATTCACTCCCACAGAAAGTAGTTGAGGCCAAAACATTGTAATTTCAAGAAGGAATTAGATTTGTTCTTGGGGCGAAAGGGATCGAGGGATATGGGGGAAGGCGGGATCAGGGTATTGAACTTGATGGTCAGCCATGATCACAATGATTAGCGGAGCAGACTCGAAGGGCCGAATGGCCTCCTCCTGTATCTCTGTCTGTTTCTATGTCGGGATTCTATGAACCAGATCCCAAATTAAATTCCTCCCCGGCCCACCCAGATTGGGGAGATTTTCCAAACAGGGAAGAAATTCCCAACACCAGGTCGATGACTGATCCATGAATTGTTGTGTGTTGGCCTCTATCTCTCCAGTGATATCCCATTGACAGAGTTATAAAGACTGCTCAGAGTGGAGTGTGACAGATTGAAGTGTCGGACTGCACGCGGTGTGAGCTGTCACCTGACCAATATGGGGCTCGCTCTCCAAGTGTCACATCTCCCAATAAATTACTCTCCGTCTCTTCATTCTTCCTCATTCTTTAACTTTACACCTCAACATCTTAACAGAATCATTTCACTGAAATGTGGAGAGATTATCTGGTATGAAAGTAGTGATGTGATCATTGACCCAGATTTATTTGTGAGGAAGAATCTAACACGAGACCAAATGTGTAAATGCATCACCCTCTTTATTTCACAGTGAGAATCCATTCCCAGCAGTTTGAAAAACAAAAGACAAACAAAGACTAGAAGACGATGGATTATTTACTGCACCAGACAAACCTGTGAATGGGTCACCTGTTAACGGGAGTCAGATCTGAATCGATCATTTTCTCAGTCACAGATTCAGTCTGTCGATATTCCCAAAGTCAGCTCCCACTGTGGGTTTGAGGAGATCGGAATGGAAACTTTATTCCACCTTCAGTCTCTGGATTCTAATTTTAAACTGGGATTCTTTCTCCGGTTTAAGGACCAGTTTTAAGCTGCTTCACACCTGGGTCACAAAACTCCCACTTTCACTTTCCTGACCTGGGCCCATCTGTTTCCTGAACTTGGACTGATCTGAGTCAGACCAAACCGGATTGAGAAACAACCTTTTTAATCATCCCCACCACAATGTCCAGTGTTTGATTCTCAGGACTGGCAGGAAAAGGGAATATTTTACTGCCCACACAGGGTGTGGTCTCCATTAGCAGGTTTCTCCAGTGAGTGACGTGTTCTTCCTACAGTGTCCAGTGTCTATTCCACACAGTCTGTTCTCTGGTCCATTCCCATTATATTTCAGAGCACAGGACACAGAACTATTCAAACATTGAAGCAAAATCTTCCAGATGATGCGATGAAAATCTCATTATTTTACAAATGGTGAACACACTGTCTCTTTACAGTTTAAACATTCCCTTGTAATTAAATAATTCCATCTGGAACTAACTCCGAGTGAGAGAGCCCAGGAACAGTCCCACATCTGATCACTCCATGATTTCACATTTAACAGCTTCAATACTCTGTGCTCTGTCACAAATCCCAACTCTTTTCACATCAACTTGAAACATTCTGGGCAGTATGATGGATAAATATGAATATATTCCATGGCTGTGTGAAGATGGAAAATTCTGGAACTATATCTGACACTAGGACCATCTCAGTCTCAGTCTCACAATTCATTCAAAGCAAGATTACAGAAAAAGCAAATTAGTGCAGTGATTAATCTCCGTTCCCCAATAGAGGGCCCACCACCCGGTACAATTGAGCTTTGCCCTGTATCTGTGCAGTGTGGAGACGTGTTCAGCAATGAATTTCAGACGTTGAAGGGAGACCCAATTATAAATAATATTAAGGGGAAATAGAGCAGGCGGGACTCAGAGACAGTCAAATATATCAGGGCTGGAGTCACATGTACGGTTAACGTGTGGGTGGACGATCACGTGTTTGCTCCACATTTGGTTGGTTAAGTGAGTGGTTAAGAACATGGCAGGTAGAATATGATGTGGTGATGTTTGGGCTCCTTAGTTAAGGGTGGGTGAAGTGAGTTTAGTGGGAGTGCATTCCCTGTTTATCAGACAGATTACACACTCGAGGGACAGTGTGGGAAGGTGGAGTTCAGGTCGAAGATCAGCCATGATCTTCCTGAATGGTGGAGCGGATTGAAGATTCTCTGTTTTTATTTAATTTTCACAACAGACATTGCGTTCCCTCAAAAGGTCCTTCTTGAGGGAAGGAGATTAAAACTATGCTCAGTATTCCAGATTAAACCCAATGGAAAGTTAAACAGTTTTAGAATAGAATTAAGCACATCTCACTGTTTGATGCCATGAAAGGTACAGAACCTTCCAGAAAACCTTCATTCTCCTGTCTTCATAAAACCCATTTCCATTAATCCTTGTGTGCTCAAATAAGCGATGGCAAAAAATGTGCTATTGAAGGGCTGGTTGTCTTGTTCCAAATCCTTCAGTAATTGAATCACAAGTTCTTCAGTTTGTTGTTCATTAACTTTCTTGTCAAAAGCCCTGCAACAGGATTAAGAACAGAGGATTTAATTTTTATACTTCTGACAAATCCTGTTTGGAAAGTCGGTTGCCGGGACAACAGGGACAGGAGTTGACCATTCAGCCCTTTGAGCCGCCTGCACCAGTCAGTTAGTCCACAGCTGGAGTAAGATCATCGAGAAGCTGGCCAAATGGGCAGGCAAGTGGCAGATAGAGTTTAACACAGAGAAATGTGAGGTGATGCATTTTACAGAGAGGGTGGAGAGAGTCTATCCAGACTTAATGGCTCAGTTCTAAAGAGAGTGCAGTAGCAGAGGGACCTTGGGGTGCCCGCCCAGGATAGATTCTCTGCCATTCCGGCGGGAAAAACGCCAGTGTGAGAAACATTCTCCACAATGTAGTGTGCCAAAGTCAGGATGCATGGCACTGCCCACAGAGTTGAGGGTGGAGAGCGCCCACAACCCTGGACCCTGGAGCACCACAACAGTGGGTTGGGGGAGATTGGGCCCTTGGATCGTCCATATTATGTGTTCTGGAGGGGGTCCTCCTGCTGGCCTGTTTCTGGGTGACCAATGTTGCTGGAAATCGATCTGCATTTTGAGGAGGTCCACCTTCTTTTGTCAACATGGCTCAGTGTTGTTGGACATCTTTTCAATATGACACCCGGGCAGGAGGGCGGACTACACACCATCCAGGCCTGACCCACTGCTGAAAACAGCGGAAAACACCCAGGGGAATAATTAATGATGGGTGGGAAGATTCGGAGTGTTTTCCGGCAAGAATCCGCAGCAGGAACACTCCACATTCCTGTCCACACCACAGCACTTAGTCTCAAAACGGGAGAATCCCGCCCCAGGCTGATGTTGATACAAGAGCTGACAGAAAGGAACATCAATCCCAATATATCAGTCACTAAACTCACCTGACATAGTACCAAACAGGAGGTCCAGGTTGTAATGTAACTGCTGGATCTGTTGGTTCCGGTGGATTGTTGACTTCGGGAACTATCAGGACAAACACACTGAATCTTTGTTGTATTTTGCCATTTTCCAAGTATCCAAAAACTCCCCAAGGTGCAGAGAGAGGAATAACGGTACCTGTAGACAGAGAGACACGGCATTTAACTGGGTGATCAGCTTACGGTGAGTAACATGTTACAGGCGAGGGGGCAGGGTCACTTTGGTGAGATGTGGAAAATGTTGTGATATCACTTTAAGGGAATATGTAAATGAACAAGTAGCCAGGATGTAGAGCAGCACGTGACGAACTAACTCCACCATCAACAACCAAGAAACAAATCACCCCGAAGCCCTGACAATCGTGGCTGGAGACTTCAACCAGGCCAACCTCAGGAAGGTTCCACCCAAACTCCATCAACATGTCTCCTGCTCCACCAGAGGTGCGAACACCCTGGACACTGCTACACGGGCATCAAAGGGGCCGACCGCTCCATTCCCCAACCACACTTTGGCAAATCCGACCACAGGTCGGTATTCCTACTTCCGGCTGACAAACAGCAACTCCAGCGCGCTGAGCCAGTCAGGAAAACCGCGCAGTGCTGGTCCGAGGAATCTGAGGCCATTCTCCACGACTGCTTGTAGTCTGTGGACTGGTCCATATTCAAGGCCCCGGCAGCGAACCTGGACGAATACGCAACCACCGTCACAGACTTCACCAGGAAGTGTGTCGAGGACGGTGTCGCAAAGAAGACAATACGGGTATTCCCCAAGCGGAAACCTGGCTCAACCAAAGGGTCCCCTCGCTGCTGAGGTCCCGGACGGAGGCGTTCAAGTCTGACCCCCCTGACCTCGATAAGAAATCCTGGTACGACGTACGGAAAGCCATTGGGGATGCAAAAAGACAATACCACATGAAACCAGAGTCCCAGGCCAACGACACTCACCCACGGTGACTATGGCCGGGCCTACACAAGATGACAGGCTACAAAGCAAGGCCGGGCGGAATATCTGGGGCTGGAGCATCTCTACTCGAGGAACTGAACAGGTTCAATGCCCGCTTTGAGCAGTCAGCCAATGTATCAGTGCCTCTCGCCCCAACAGCCCTGGACACACCCGTACCCACTATTACAGCCTCAGGGGTAAGAGCTGCCTTCTTGAAAGTGAATCCGCGGAAAGCGACGGGTCCCGACGGAGTCCCTGGGCGAGCACTCAGAGCCTGCACAGACCAGCTGGCGAGTGTATTCGCAGATATCTTCACCACCTCACTCCCCCGCTCTGAGGTCCCCACCTCCTTCAAGAAGACCACCACAATACCAGCACCAAAGAAGAACAAGGTAGCCTGCCTCAACGACCACCGACCGGTGGCCCTGACGTCTGTTATCATGAAATGCTTCGAGCGGCTAGTCATGAGACGGATCCCTGCCAGCCTCCCAGACGGTCTCGATCCACTGCAGTTCGCCGATCACCGCAACCGGTCCACAGCAGATGCTGTTTCCCTGGCTCTGCAATCAACACTCGAACACCTCGACAACAAGGACACCTGTGTAAGACTGCTATTCATCGACTACAGCTCCGCCTTCAACACCATTATCCCAACAAGACTAATAACCAAACTCCGCAACCTTGGACTTGACCCCTCCCTGTGCAGCTGGAGCCTCGACTTCCTCACCAACAGACCCCAATCTGTCAGGATAGGTAACAGCACCTCCTCCACAATAGTCCCCAACACCGGGGCCCCGCAAGGATGTGTGCTCAGTCCTCTACTGTACTCCCTGCACACACACGGCTGTGTGGCAAGATTTAACTCCAACTCAATCTGGAAGTTTGCGGATGATACGACTGTGGTGGGCCGCATCTCAAACAACGACGAATCAGACTACAGGAGGGAGATCACTTGGTTGCACGGTGTACCGAAAACACCCTCTCTAAATGTTGGAAAGACCAAGGAACTGATCAGCGACTTCAGGAAGCACAGCACGGCACACACTCCCGTCTGCATCAATGGCTCAGAAGGGGAGATGGTCGATAGCTTTAAGTTCCTGGGGGTCACCGTCACCAATACTCTGTCCTGGTCCACTCACGTTGATGCAACAGTCAAGAAAGCCCAAAAACGTGTCTACTTCCTACGGAAGCTAAAGAAATTCAGCATATCTGCATCAACTCTCACAAACGTCTCCAGATGTGCGATAGAGAGCGTCCTATCCAGCTGCATCACAGCCTGGTATGGAAACTGCTCGGCCCAAGATCGCAAGAAACTGCAGAGTGTGGTGAACTCAGCCCAACGCATCACACCAGCTTGCCACCCCCCACATTGATTCTGTCTACACCTCCCGCTGCCTCAGGAAGGCAGGCAGCATTATCAGAGACCCCTCCCACCCAGGCATTGCCTTCTTCCAGACCCTTCCATCAGGCAGAAGGTACAGAAGTCTGAAGACCCGGACATCCAGACATAGAAACAGCTTCTTCCCCACAGCTACCAGACTCCTCAACGACTCCCCCTCGGACTGATCTGTTCCCTGTAAGAACACTGTTCACGACGCCCTATGCTGCTCTTGTTTGGCCTTGTTCCGCACTGTAACCAATCACTATTTGTTGATGTATCATTTGTTCCCCTGGCCGCAGAAAACTACTTTTCACTGTACTGAGTAACATGTGACAATAAATATCAATCAACCAATCAATGGATCAATTCTGGATCCGTGCTGCCGTCCCCTTCCATCACATGAGTTGAAATTTTGCTAACAGTTTATTGTAAAAATGGTAATTTGTCAAACTCGTTTTGAAAGTTTACATATATAACATCAACTGGACATCGTCAACCACCATTAACCATTAAACATTCACCCTCAACCACCATTAACCATTAAACATTCACCCTCAATCACCATAAACCATTAAACATTCACCCTCAACCACCATTAACCATTAAACATTCACCCTCAACCACCATTAACCATTAAACATTCACCCTCAACCACCATTAACCATTAAACATTCACCCTCAACCACCATAAACCATTAAACATTCACCCTCAACCACCATTAACCATTAAACATTCACCCTCAATCACCATTAACCATTAAACATTCACCCTCAACCACCATTAACCATTAAACATTCACCCTCAACCACCATTAACCATTAAACATTCACCCTCAACCATCATTAACCATTAAACATTCACCCTCAACCACCATTAACCATTAAACATTCACCCTCAACCACCATTAGCCATTAAACATTCACCCTCAACCACCATTAACCATTAAACATTCACCCTCAACCACCATTAACCATTAAACATTCACCCTCAACCACCATTAACCATTAAACATTCACCCTCAACCACCATTAGCCATTAAACATTCACCCTCAACCACCATTAACCATTAAACATTCACCCTCAACCACCATAAACCATTAAACATTCACCTTCAACCACCATTAACCATTAAACATTCACCCTCAACCATCATTAACCATTAAACATTCACCCTCAACCACCATTAACCATTAAACATTCACCCACAACCACCATTAACCATTAATTATTCACCCTCAACCACCATAAACCATTAAACATTCACCCTCAACCACCATTAACCATTAAACATTCACCCTCAACCACCATTAACCATTAAACATTCACCCTCAACCACCATTAACCATTAAACATTCACCCTCAACCACCATAAACCTTTAAACATTCACCCTTAACCACCATTAACCATTAAATAACTGGACGCAGTTAGTTACACAGGATTTCTCTTTAACAAGGTAGAATTTCCTGTCACTGAGTCTCAGACAGGAGCCAGCATTCTCGCAGCATCCACTGAGCTGAGAGAGATGCAGTTTCTCAGCTTCCACAAGGGTTCATGTCGACTCCAAGAGCGGGTTCATGCCTGACAAGGAGCCTTTATTACACTCGGGAAATTCAGCAACCACAGCTGGAATCTCACTCCCAGCACAGGTGGGAAACCTTCCCGGATTCTGGAAACATAAAGCCTGAAGGTATCAAAGAAGTAGGGCTCAGGGGATCATGGGATATGGGGGGAAGGCGGGAACTTGATGATCAGCCATGATCATAATGAATGGCGGAGCAGGCTCGAGGGGCCGAATGGCCTCCTCCTGCTTCTATTTTTTCGGTTTGTTTCTATGTGTGTAAGTAGCCCATAATAGCGCCTCAACCCACTAGTCACATGTGAGCGAGGAACGCTCTGGGATTGACAATTCTTTGCTCAGTGTGTCAGTCTGTACAGAAAGTTTCAAACGTGACAGGTTAAAGAGTGAGTGGCTGTTTTATAATCTGTTGTTACTTTGAAGGAACATCTGACATACCTGCAACATTCCCACAACGTGCATAACTGAATAGTTTGTCCTGACCGATCGCCAGCGCACTTTCAATATCCACGGCATCAACTTCAGTTTGAACCCATTGGTGAGATTCGAATTCCATCTCAACATAATTCTAAAACAAGAAAATAAAATCCATCACCATGTGACACAACTGAACTCGCACCAAAACACATCAGTGTTGAGGGGACTGTCCTCGTTCCCAGGTGTGGGAGCAGTATTCATGTCCTGCATGGACTGACCTGGTAAAAGGGTTTGGAATTTTTGATGGGAGTCTTGGCATCACCACTTCCAGATTGATTTTCCTGACCCCCTCATGCACTCTGTCAACTTTAGAGTTATCCTGCCCATTGGGCCTCACACCTTCCCCTTGGGCTTTCAATGAAACAAATATAGAGAATGTTCTGGAAGGCCATCGACACTGAATCATGTCCAGTAATTGTGTTTCCCTTTGGCTGTTTTACCACATTACTGAAACAGAAAGGTTTCAATGGGTTAGGAATTGGTCCTCGTATCCAGGCACTAATCCAGATGAAAAGAAAACAATGTCATTGGACCATAAGAAATAGGAGCTGGAATCGGCCCAATAACGCCTCAAGCCTTTTTTTTAGAAAATATTTTATTGAAGCATTTGTAATTTTCACAATTGAACATATTGACATTTCTAAAACAATCGCGCGGGTTGACGCACAAAATACCCCCTAAAAGAACAAACAATAAACCACGTCCCCCTCTTCTCCCGCCCTGTCCCCAATTACCCGGAGACTAAGCTCCCTGTCCTTATTTAACATTCCCCTGCCTTCTGTTTTCCTCCCCTCCCCCCCTTTTCCCTTTCCCCCTTACTGCTGACGTTCAATGTTTGTCAAAGAAATCGATGAACGGCTGCCACCTCCGGGCGAATCCCTGTATTGATCCTCTCAGAGCGAACTTGATTTTCTCCAGACTGAGAAACTCTACCATATCGCTGACCCACACTCCTGACTTCGGAGGCTCCGAGTCCCTCCATCTCAGCAAGATCCGTCTCCGGGCCACCAGGGAGGAGGAGGCCAGAATATCAGCCTCCCTCCCTCCCCCCCCCTTTGCCCCCGGATCCTCCGACACCCCAAATATTGTTAATTCTGGACTCAGAGTTACCCTACCTTCCCGGACTTCGACATAACATCCGCAAATCCATCCCAGAATACCCTCAGTTTCGGACATGCCCAAAACATATGGACATGGTTGGCCGGGCTACCCCCACACTGCCCACATCTGTACTCCACCTCCTCGAAGAACCTACTCATCCGGGCTACCGTTATGTGGGCCCTGTGGGCCACCTTGAACTGAACCAAGCTGAGTCTAGCTCAGGACGAGGATGCATTCACCCTTTTCAAAGCTTTTCCCACAGTTCAGTTCCCAGCTCCCCTCCTAGCTCCTCTTCCCACTTCCTCTTCACCTCTCTGACAGGGGCCCCTTCCCACCCTAACAATTCCCTGTATATCTCCGAAACATTCCCACTCCAATCCCTGTTTTTGACAGCACTTTATCCTGTAGTCCCCTCAGGGGGAGGCGAGGAACGCTTGGGACCTGCCTCCGTACAAAGTCCCGCACTTGAAGATACCGAAACCCGTTCCCACCCGGCAAGTCAAACTCCTGCTCTAATGTCTCCAAGGTCGGGAAGCCCTCCTGGATGAATAGATCCCCAAACCTCTGAATCCCTGACTGCTGATATACCTTAAAGCCCCCATCCAGCCCCCCCCCGGGACAAACCGGGGATTGTCACAGATCGGTGACCACACTGATGCCCCCTCCAGTCTCATATGCTGCCTCCATTGCCCCCACACCCTCAGGGCTGCCACCACCACAGGGCTTGAGGAGCACCGAGCCGGCGAGATCGCAGGGTTTAGATGAAAGATACTTTTTATAATCCAAGTGAAATAAAGGTTACTTTATGAGAAAGCCATAAAAACATAATAACTGTGAGAAAGAGAATATAAACCCAGAGACCAGAGCAGGAACTACCAGAACTCAGAGAGAACTCAGAGAGAGAGAGAACCTTACTCGGTGACAGGAAAGCACCATCGGGGGACCGAGCAACCCAGAGAAACTAGCAGAAGATCCAAAATTAACTGATTGTCAAGAAAGACTTAAAGTCTGCAACTGGTCCCCACAAGTCAAGACCTTATTTGCCTTTCTAACAAAAGTAATTTAATCTTTTTTAACTAGAATGTAAAGTTAAGCTCAAGTTGTTAACCTGAAAGAGTGGTTATTATTACCATTTTGTAAGTTTACTGTACTTTACTTAGCAAGCCGGACCCGTAGGTGAGCTCCTAGGTGGTAAGTAAATAAAATTCTTCTCTGAAGATACAGGTTATGCTGGGGGATAACTTGAAACATTAGTTTGACCCGAATAGCACCCGCTTAAGTCTGCATAGGAGTCAGGGAGTTCAAATCCCTGCTCACCAGTTAGAATATATTGACCCGGGCAGCACGGTGGCACAGTGGTTAGCACTGCTGCCTCACGGCGCGGAGGTCCCGGGTTCGATCCCGGCTCTGGGTCACTGTCCGTGTGGAGTTTGCACGTTCTCCCTGTGTCTGTGTGGGTTTCACCCCCACAACCCAAAACTGTGCAAGCTACGTGGATTGGCCACGCTAAATTGCCCCTTAATTGGAAAAAATGAATTGGGTACTCTAAAATCTAAAATCTCAAAAAAACAAATTGTCAAAAAAAAAGAATATATTGACCCTTTTCTGGTATCGAGGGAAATTCTAAGAATAGTGGTGAGGTAAAAACTACACTCCCCAGGAATTGATTCATGCCCTCCTCCCCATCCGGGGGTTCCGACTCGTATAGCTGGCTATACAATTCCCGGGACCCCCCCGACACGAGCTTCTTTTCGTGCTGCTTTCTGCGAGACTCTCAGATCACGAGTATATGTCACTTCCTGCTAGTGACATCACAGGGTTAACCCTTCACAGGACCTGTCCGAATATACTCCATTATACTACACCCCGAGGAACCTGGAATCCTAAATTTACCTTGTTATCTTGTCTGTTTCAATGAGATCGCTCTCATTCTCCTAAATTCCAGAGAGTTCCCGACAATATGATTCCTTTCAGTATTGGACAACTCTGTGACCCAGGAATCAACCCAGTGAATCTTCACTGCATCATCTCCAAGGAATGGACGTCCTGTTTTGGATCCGGTGCGAGCGTGCGTACCCTGGTCGAGGCCAGAGTGGGCCTCCAGGACTGGCAGTGCCAGGTGGCGGGGGAGTCTCAGGGATTACCCGCACCCTAGTCCCATGGAGATGCCTGGGGGCCACCGGGCACCCCGAGGGAGGAGGAGGTGCTGGGCCCGTGCCGGAGACTCCCGCAGGGGAGGTGTCAGAACACCGCAGCCCCAGACTCCACCCCTCCTGTCCCTGGAGCCTCCAGTGGGCAGCAGGCAGAACAGGCCGGCACCACACCACCTGGGACACACGGGCAGGAGCCGGGCCCATCCAGGCCCGATCGCCGCAGAAGGCACCCGCCAACCGGGACCCAGGTGGCAGGGCGGGAATCACAGCAGGGCCTCCTCCACTCCTGCTGTACCGTCTGGGGAACTACCTAGGCGCAGTGTTAGGGCTGGAAGGCCAGAACGTTAGACACCAGTTAAGTTGGCACGGGTGCAGGGCACAGTTTCGAGTTAGGGTCTCGGGTTTTCACATTAAACACCAGTTCACACCGTTCCAACCTGCCTCGGTGCTCTGTCAGGGTGTGAGGGGTGGGCTGGTCTGGGCGGGCCACAGAGGAGGTGGGGGGGGGGGGAATGGGCGGATGTTGTGGGTGGCGAGGGCTCCCCATGGTACACTCCCCCCCCACCCCCCACCTCCCACCCCACCGACCGTGTGGTGGACTGGCCAGCTGGCATGCAGGGTTCACCCAGGTGGAAGGTGCGACCGTGGGCATGAGGCAGACATTGTCAAACGATGTGGAGCACGGAGCTCATGGCAGAGCGGGCTGTCATCACCCTCCATCCCATGGCTCCGACCCGCTGTTACTGCCAACCCAGGGCCCCCAGCTCGGAGCGCCGCAGGTATGTATCACCGAGCGGCAGGCGGGGGATGTGGGGGCCTGGTGGTGGGATGCGGTGTCCGTGCCCCAGGACAGATTCCCCCCCCCGTCTAGTTGGTGAACATGGAGACGATCAGTCCCGTGCCCATTGGCCCCGGTGCACACATCGTGCGGCCCCCTGAGCTGCCCATTGCAGGGGACCCGGGGGGGGGGTCTCCCTATCACTGGGGACCCTGGGGGGGGGGGCTCACTGTCACAGGGGTCTCTGTGGGGGGGTCTCACTGTCACAGGGGTCTCTGTGGGGGGGGGGTCTCCCTATCACAGGGGTCTCAGTGGGGGGGTCTCACTGTCACAGGGATCTCTGTGGGGGGGATCACTGTCAGAGGGGTCTCTGTGGGGGGGTTCTCACTGTCACAGGGGTCTCTGTGGGGGGGTCTCACTGTCACAGGGGTCTCTGTGGGGGCGGTCTCACTGTCACAGGGGTCTCTGTGGGGGGGGTCTCCCTATCACAGGGGTCTCTGTGGGGGGGTCACCCTATCACAGGGGTCTCTGTGGGGGGGTCTCACTGTCACAGGGGTCTCTGTGGGGGGGTCACCCTATCACAGGGGTCTCTGTGGGGGGGTCTCACTGTCACAGGGGTCTCTGTGGGGGGGGTCTCCCTATCACAGGGGTCTCTGTGGGGGGGTCTCACTGTCACAGGGGTCTCTGTGGGGGTGGTCTCTCTATCACAGGGGTCGCTGTGGGGGGGGGGGGATCTCCCTATCACAGGGGTCTCTGTGGGGCGTCTCCCTATCACAGGGGTCTCTGTGGGGGGGTCTCCCTATTACAGGGGTCTCTGTGGGGTTCTCCCTATCACAGGGGTCTCTGTGGGGGGGTCTCTCTATCACAGGTGTCGCTGTGGGGGGGGGGTCTTCCTATCACAGGGGTCCCTGGGGAGTTGTACCACCCCTGTTGTTGTGGGTTGGGGGGGGGGGCACACACACAATCCGGTGTGTGGGGGCTGCTTTCTGGGGTGTAGGGTGGGGGTCTGGTGTGAGGGGAGTGGGTTTGAGCTTCGGATGGGCTCAGATGGCTTCACAGCTCCAGGGTCCCAGGTTCGATTCCCCGCTGGGTCACTGTCTGTGTGGAGTCTGCACCTTCTCCCGTGTCTGTGTGGGATTCCTCCGGGTGCTCCAGGTGCCAAGGGGGCAACGTCACGGGAGGGCCACGATGGTGGAGACCACGGCCGGGATTCCAAGGAGGAGGTAGGGGTCGGCGTGGGGGGGACGTCAGAGATGTCGCGACGGCACTGCCGCGGCTGTGGGAGGGGCCTTTGCCGGGGAGGAGGCCGACCAGGGTAGGGAGGGTGGGGTCGGATATGGTGTCGGGGGGGTCAGGGGTTGGGGTGGGGCGGAGTGGGGAGTGTCGGGGATGGGGGGTGTGGAGCGTTGTGGAGGGGTCGAAGGTAGGTGGGAGGGGAGTGTCGGGGAGGGGTCGGGGGTGGTGAGTGTCGGGGAGGGGTCGAGGGTAGGCGGGTGGGGAGTGTCGGGGAGGGGTCGGGGGTGGTGAGTGTCGGGGAGGGGTCGAGGGTAGGCGGGTGGGGAGTGTCGGGGAGGGATCGGGGGTGGTGAGTGTCGGGGAGGGGTCGGGGGTGGGGGCATGGGGAGTGTTGGGGGGGGATCGGGGGTGGGGAGTTTCGGGGAGGGGTTGGGAGGGGGGAGTGTCGGGGAGGGGTCGGGAGGGGGGAGTGTCGGGGAGGGGTCGGGGGTGGGGAGTGTCGGGGAGGGGTCGGGAGGGGGGAGTGTCGGGGACGGGGAGGGGGTGGGGAGTGTCGGGGAGGGGGTCGGGTCTGGGGTGGAGTGTCGGGGAGGGGTTGGGTGGGGGGGTGGGGGGTTGGGGGGGCGATGTGGAGGGGTCGGGTGTGAGGGGTAAGGGGTGTGGGAAGTGTTGGGGAGTGGTCGG